>NW_019172956.1:583120-812631 GCF_000576695.1 Kuraishia capsulata CBS 1993
CTAGAAGAACTTGTAGTTGAAACAACTGGGGTAGTACTGGACGATTCAGCCACCGAAGTAGAACATGGCTGGTAATAGTGCAACGTGGTCTTTTGACCTACCCCTCCTGGGAATTCAGTAGAACAAGACGTGTGAGCTGAAGTCCAGCAAATGGTCGTGCTTGCACAATACCCGGTCGTGTCCGTGCTAGAAGTTGACAAAGGTGGTGCGGCTGAAGTGGAAGACTTTGTGGAGGTAGCAGAAGAGCTTGCACATGGTTGATAGTAGTGCAAAGTAGTCTTGTCTCCAACAGTCTTTGGATATTGAGTAGAACAGGAAGTGCGGGCTGAGCTCCAGCAGATTGTTGAACTGTCGCAGTCACTGGTAGCGATGGCGGTGGAAGAAGGCGAGCTAGTGGTAGTTACCTTTCCAGTGACCTTCCCAGAGGTTGTAGATGAGCAAGGCACGAACCAATGAATCGTGGTACTCTTGAAGTTCCTTTTCCAACCAGGGAGTTCCGTTGAGCACGAGGACGTAGTTTGATCCCAACAAGTGGACGATGTCACGCAGTCCGCATTGTCCACGTCACGTTTGGCTACCTCGGTGACTAGTGGGTTCTGTTAGTATTGTCCAGTAATTATTTGACACATATTTTAAAAAGCTTACTTTTTTCCAAGGGCACTGAAGTTGCTCCTTGAATCCAGAGAATCAAAAGTCCAAGGAATACCACGCTCGTTCTCATGGTTATTTCTTTATTGAAAACAGCTTTGTTCAAGGAGCTTAGGCTAAAGAAAATTCAAGAAGAAATCAATGGGTCAAATAAGGTGGAGAGAATGAAAGGCTGAAAGAGACGAAGGGACCTTTGGAAGAAAAGCCGGGGCATATCTCTATTCATATACGATCTCGGCTCCTGGGAGTAAAGGGCTGGCCGCCTCATTAGTCAAGCATTTGCCTTCATGCCACCACAGGCCCTAAAAAAGATTGTTCTTCATGCCAGTCAGCGCCGTATTCCCAGCTGGCTGAGGTACTGTGTGATAATTCCGTCATGCTGGCCCGTTGTAAGCAAGATACCGCTCTCTTTTTGATCGTTGTATGCCACTGGTTTGCATGATGCATGCCGCATTAAACCTTACGATATATAGCGTTCATGAGAGAGACTGGTATATTACCAATTTTAATAGCCCAATTGGGCTCTTGGATCACTTGAGAACTGTTTTGAATGGCATGGGAATATTCAGATTCCCTCGAACCAGTGTGCTTTCCATGCGCCATGCAGCAGGAAAAAGCATGTTGTGCGTCTGAGATGCAGCCAAGACGCATGAAAGTATGTAACCCCGACTGCAATTTCTGGAGAAAAAAACCTAAAGAAGCGGTCAGACAGATGTCCTTTTCCACGGGAGGCTTTCCTTGATCTTGAATTGTTCAGTAGGGACAACTAAAACTAAACTGCAAGGTTGAGGATTCTGTTTTTATTTAGGCCATATTACAGTTGCAACGACCGGTACACCATACTCTATTGTGCGAAGGATTCTTTCTTTGCTTCTCACATGCATATACCTAGCAATACCTGAGTGTGCCGCCCAAATTGGATCCTGTATCCCTGGCTACGGTACGCACGGACCATGGTGCTATTTCTAAACTTTTGATTTGTGAACTCTTTGATGACCGTTGGTTTAAGGGCTCCCT
Source organism: Kuraishia capsulata CBS 1993 (assembly GCF_000576695.1). NCBI lineage: Eukaryota > Fungi > Ascomycota > Pichiomycetes > Pichiales > Pichiaceae > Kuraishia > Kuraishia capsulata. Next base: position 584,786 of record NW_019172956.1, read on the forward strand.
ATTCGTTCGGAGAATGCTAAGGCAAAGCCAGAACCAAGTCCCGTTACACTCAAATGCATTTCCCCAATCGGAATAGATGCAAACTTGATGGTACTCGGTATATCTAAAGTTTAGCAGTGTTCAGCCAGCATCAGGGCCTTCTAGAGGGGGAATGTTAGGAGCACCGCAAAGGTTTTTAAATAATAATTCCGGAAAGGGACGACTATGTTCGAACGGAGGGAGTGGTAACTTATGGGCTGCTTCTACATAAACGGCTAAGCGGAAAATATGAAACGCCTGTGACCTTCGAATACTTTGAAGCAAGAAGATAGATCCAAGCTTCAGGGGGGCTAATGTTTGCAAAGCTGCAAACGTAGCAACAAAGGCTAAGAGACATCGTAAACTGGCAAAAAAAGCCGAGCATGTTTTTTTAAAGTTTGTTGATGGGATCATTTTCAGCATAGATTTCAATGTGGACGTGGAGGCTCAGACTCGAAATTTCAACGAGTCCCAATATCCGAGAAAAAAAACGTTATGTGCAGGTGCGCAGGTGCGTGCATGGGTGCATAAGTGCATGGATGCATACCCTTCCATACAACACCTGCATGATTTTATGCAGAACTTAGTAAAAAGCTTTTTCCATTATAGTGGATCTAACGCATTCGTACAATAAGAGCAAGGCGGTATGGTATGTACGCACGCGTCTCGGCTAAATTCCTCGAGGTTGGCCTACTTTGCAGATAAGGTCGGAATTTCCAAACGCCATTTTGACCGTTTTGGGAAATGTTACTGAACTCAAATTGTTCCATGCCTTGGAACGCTGTATGGATCAAATGTTGGAAATGAAGCATCCAGGTAAGTATGTGAAAAACAGTGTTATTTCTAGTTTAAAGATGAAATTGCTGATCACCCTAAGTAGAGACAGGTTCCACCTAAGGCGTCTACAAACCTACGGTGTCTTTGAGTTCGGCGGCTAGCGGCTCGTTTATACCAAAACCAGAATTCCTTGGCTCGTACATGTATTTCCTCGAAAAGGTGTTTTGAAAAGCAATTACCGAGAGGGGAGTCCATATCCAGCTCCGATATCTACAGGGCGGCATCAGATGTGAGCAAAAAAGTTGGAAGATAAATGAAAAACAAAATACGACCGTAAGAAGGCAAAAAAATAGCAGCAAACCATTATTCAAAAATATGCTTTGGACTCCCAAAAATAACTATATCTTTACAGGCGCGACATCAGGCGGTCCGAAAAATTTTTTAAATGGGGAATACTCTATCAGCAGACCAACACACTGGGCAGATGGGCCCAGTGTCGTAGTTATGGAAACAATTTTTGAGCCACTGAGGCGAATAAAGGCTATCTGGTTGACGTGTTTGGATGCCATAGAGACTGGAATAAATGTTTGGTCCTGTGAGGGGTAGTAGATAATGAGACCGATGATGGCATGGATTATCGTAATTTAAAAGATATAAACTGTACGTGCAAACATCCGGAGATTGCCACAAGAATTTTCACGGTGGTTGGAATTTTTTAATCCAAACCCAATATGATCGGTTGCAGAGCTCTCAGTCTCGCGTTGGCCAGCCTATCTCAAAGTTTTCACTGCACTGGAACCTGAAAAAAAACTCAATTCCCGAAGGTACGAGGGGAACCCTTGGCTGCTCGACACATGGGCTCGGACCAAACGAAATCATCAGAGAATGTTGGTTGCACAAGGCGGCAAGGGACTCTGCATGAAAGAGCGAGACAGACAAGAGTCTCGGACTCGGTGTTGAACTCTCATTCTAACCAACGGAAACGATATGTCCCAAGAGGAGTATTTCAGCCTCAACCTTAACCCCAACCTTAACCTCAACCTTAACCTCAACTTTCTCCTCAACCAGAGTCGCGAGCATAAAAGGTTTGTGACTTTAGGTAGTGTGCTGCTAAGACCAACTCGTTTGCCTGCATACTCCGAACCGGGAAATGTTTCGGATTCATGGAAATCGAGCGGGGCACGATTTGGTCGACGTGAAGCGAACAATTTAACGTGCATGAATAGGCATTGCCTTTTTGAGCAATTGTCCTGATCTGTTTGAAAGGTTCTCCCGAAAGGAATGAGACATTGGGTTATTGAATTCCAGCATTTGAATACAGCCAGTTAGTGTAGTAGTTCCATTGCTGGATTCGAACTGGGCCATGGATTTGGCCATCCTATGGAACCCTGTCTCAGAACATCCACTCTGCAATTGAGCTCAGATTTTGACACAGCCTACATTGTGATGCATGCCTCCTGCTTTTGGCCGCACCCTTTTTCGTCTTTTCCTCCAGCCTGTTCCTGAATCGGACCCCAAATAGCAATGTGCATCAGTGATTGTTGATGAGGGATAGGTGTTATCCCGCATGGCTGAGTCTTTCTGTTTCTGAAGTTGCGGAATTATCTGATTAATATTCCGCAGCTTTGCCCGATTTAGACTTGGGTTACCAAATGGGGTACCGCCCTATAGTTTGGCTGTGGTGGGCAGAAAATCCAGTAACCTTCAGTGTAATCCCGAAGCTAAAATACAATTGCTGAAGGCATTGGCTAGTATTTCCTAACGCTTCAAGTTGGCGCTGACTACTCAGTCGCAATCAATCGCAACTCTGTCAATTCCGAGGCGGCGATGATGTCTTGCATTCCTAAAAAGGTGTCTGGGAAGCGCTTCGGCAAAATAGCCCGTCTCGCATGTTGACAGACTGACGAGTGTTTATTTCTCGAACGGAAACAGGCTTTCGTACAGCTGCATTAGCTTTTCGTGACCATGCAAGGCAGCAAAGCAGAAAAGTCTAAAGAACAAAAGAGGGTATTGTAGTAGCACAAATCAAGATAGAAGCTCGAGCGTTTATACGAGCATCAAAAATCTAAAAAACTTGTTTCAAATAGAATGTTGAAATTTTCTAGTGCAGTTGGGTGGGGCCAGGCCTAGATGTAGTAATTGAGGCTTTTAGGTCTGGTAAGCTGCTCAACGATCTGGTGCTGTGTTTGTGCCTTGCTTTTGCCGTTCTTGGTTTTTTCCCAAAGGGATTGGCTCAAATCGGATTTTAGTTTCATACAAACATGAACGCCTCGAACAGAATTCTGTCGACTTGGTGGATTCTGAAAGAGGGTTGAAAGAAAGAACGCAAAATGGCTCATGGAGCAGCTGCATATACAGCTCCTGCTTTTCATAAAGTTAGCTGCTTTGGTCTCGGTTCCCACTTGGTTTATCAACATGGTTCAATTGGTCATTGGAAACCCCCAATAAGAACCCAGTCATTCAAACAAGGCCCCAAAAGTTTGCTCGTGCATGCAGCGCAAACTCTAAGCAACAGTTGTGTATACGGCGAAACAAATTGCAATCTACGAAGCCTGTTGTTGTCAAATAATAATTGTTTTCAAGGGCTTTGCGCCATGTGGGAAGTTTATATAAACAGAATTAGATCTGAGCGGGTCTAATATGCAGCGGTTGTAGGCATACGAGCCATCACATCGAATTTGCCGGTTCCAACGTTCGACAGCTTACCAACAACGATTCTGGCACTTGGAGATTCCAGCTGTTCACGTTCTCCATCGAGCACTGCTTTGGTGAGGAACTGGATGGTGGTTTCGTAAGACATCTTCATGAAAGCTGAGGTGGACGAGTCAATACCTTGACGAGAAAAGGCCAAGTATGTTCCCTCTCTAGTCATGTAATCTGCAAGCAAGTCCAAATGACGGGAAGACACCGAGATGGCATATCTTCCAAAAACATTGTTGATCTCATTGACAATTGTGTTTCTGGCAGCCTCCACACCGTATGTACGCAGAACGGCTGCAACATCGTTCGAGGTAATTCCGTTGACGTTGATGAAAGCATCATGCTCCCACATCGCCTGGAAGTTGACACCCTCGGTCACAAGCAGCTTCTTTTCTGGCTCAGGGTAGAGACAACGGCCTATTTTGGATACTTCACGAACAACCACCTGTAGACAAACATCTTCAACGATGTTGACCATAAGAAGCTTCTCGGTCTCAGCACTAAGCTCGAGCTTGAAATCACACCATTTTCCACTCTTGTCATCGAAGTTGAAGGCAGTGATGAAAGAGTGGGCACCAATAACTTCCTGTTGGCGATCACGTTCTTCCTTGGAAAGCCCAACCTTTTCTTCTGATTGGATGGGCTGTTCTTCAACGGCATCCTCCATTTCAAGGTCGGAGTCAGAGTCGGAATCCTGGTCGATGATCTCACGTTCTTCATCGTCCGGCCCATCGTAAGAAACAGCCTGTTTCGTATTGGAACGAACCTTGTCGTCAGTAGCATCGTCGGCATCGTTCGATTCCTTTCCACTTACAGCAGCCTCGTTCATCACACTTGGAACGGCCTCGCCGATGGAAGGCAGTTCAGTGACAGCCTTTCTCTGCTTCTTCACCTGCTTGACGATGGCTTTCTCCAAAGCAATCAAGAATTTCTCCTTCACCACCTCAACAAGCTCGTCCTTCGTGACATCGTACTCGTTCTCGTAAGCCTCTCTGTCGAAAAACTCAATGTGGATATTGTAGGAACGAGATGGCTTTCCGCCATCAGCCGCAGATCCAGACGTCTCCACGACAGAAACTCTGTTCACAAACTCGGAGAACACGACTTTGGTGACAGACTTACAGAAAGCCTCGGCCATATCGTCAGAAACATCTGTGAGCAAAGGCAAAGACATCTGGGGTGTCTTAATGGAAGAAGAGGCGGTCATTACAATTTCTCTCAGACGAGGAATACCGAGAGTAACGTTCGCAGCACCGTGTCCAGCGAAATGGAAGGTATTCAGTGTCATCTGCGTGGAAGGTTCACCAACCGACTGAGAAGCAATAATACCAACAGCCTCGCCTGGGTTGATCAATGATCTCATATACTTCAATTGCATTAATGCACGGAACTTCTTCTCGGTTAAAGCACCAGAAAGTTTGGCCTCCTTGGAACTGGCAAAAAGTTGCGGGTTCTTCTCAATAAAGTCGTCAAGCTCGTCCTGGAACTTCTCTGAAACAGAGCCCAGATACTTCGAAGGATTATACACAGAAAGAACTGGATCGTACTTGGTGTTTTGGTCATAATGAGGAACATCTGCGGTTTTGCGGATGCTCTTCTTCGCCTTCTTCGCATATCTGATGGCCGTCTCGGGGTCCAGGTTAACCACATTCTCGCCTGGGTTGTACTTTCTCAACAGAGAATCGTAGTTCTCGGCAAAGAACTTGAATTGATACATGTGGGACTCCTTGGTGACATCCACAGCGTCTCCTCCGTAAAGGAATTGGATAAGGGTGCCGTCTGCGTTTCTGATCGTGTTGTCGTACGAAACGTGAACACCCTCCAACTGTTTGGTTAAACAACGCTGCAAATAACCAGATCTCGAGGTTTTCACTGCAGTATCGATAAGACCCTCACGACCGGCCATGCAGTGGAAATAATACTCCTGCGGCCTGATACCAGAATAGAACCGGCCTTTGATGTACCCTCCTGCACGTGCATCTGTGTCGAACGGCTTGAACGAAGGAAGAGTCTTTCCACTCACCATCACAGGAACTCTACGACCTTCCAACGCCTGTTGGCCCAGCAAACACATGATCTGCGAAACGTTCACATTGGAACCCTTGGCTCCAGAAAGAGCCATGGCTTGCATGGAGTTGTACGGAAACCTCTTCATGGTTCCCTCTGGAACACACTTGGAAACCACCTTGGAAGTAATGGCATTCACCTTGGATTGCGTCACTGCATCCAGAATGGCCAGCTTCTCGTCCTCACGCAAAATCTCCTCGAGTCTCTTCAGCAGCTCTGGGTTATTGTGGTCTGTCGTGGGGTCGAGATTGGCTACCTCAGCCGCAGCAGTACGACCAATGTCCACGGAGGTCTTGAGGATTTCCGTTCTCCATTCGTTGCCCTCTGCAGTGAGTCTAAGATCGTCCATACCACAGGTGAAACCGGTCTGCGTGATATAGTTGGTGAAAAGTCTTCCGAGAACGGATAGGGCTTTTCCGGCCACTTCAGGACCGTAAACCTCATGCAGCGAATGCACCATACCGTACTGGGCAGCACCGTACTGGGACTTGTCCAGAATTCCACTGATCAGCTCACCTTTTTGGAAGAGAACCTCGTTCTCAGTAGAGTCCTTTCCCCAGTAGTCCGACTTGATTTTGTTCTTGGTCTTCAGGTTCATACCAGGCATGTTCTCTGGCTTGATGTTCAGCAATACGGTGGAAATCACCTGCTTTCCCGTCCACAACGGAACTGGCTTCCAGATCGCTGGCTGAACGGTCTGGATTTTGGCAGAAGCCGAATGGCCATCTTCAGGACGAATACACCCATATATAAGCTGGTGGTACATCTCTCTGGTGAAGAAAGAGTCCTTGCTTGTCAGCCAAACTCCGGCAGAAATGTGGTCCTGGATGAGACCTCTAACTGGCGAACCCGATGTTGGAGTCAAGTACTGCGAATCTGTGTTAGCCAGGTTCAAGGCCTCGGCCTTAGCGTTTTCATTCTGGGGAAAATGCATGTTCATCTCGTCACCGTCGAAATCGGCATTGTACGCACCTGTATTGGCGTAGTGCAGACGGAGGGTTTTCTCTCCAGGCAGGACCCTCACCTTGTGGCCCATCATAGAGGCCTTGTGCAAAGTTGGCTGACGGTTCATCAGCACAACGTCATTGTTCTTGATGTGACGATACACCTTTTTGTTCACCACCGAAGCACCAGCTGTTGGGGTCAGAAGCTGGTTGGCAATGGCCTTCCGCTGTTCAGCCTCCATTCCAATCAAAGACAGTAGCGAACCGTCTTCGTTCTGTACCTGGATAGCTCCTGGCCAGATGTCTGGTCCGTTGATCACGGCCTGGCGCAATTCTGCAGCGTTATAGGAGGTGACTGGCTCTGGATAGGTGAGCTTGGTAGCAAAAACTGGAGGAACACCTATCTGGTTGGTTTCCAGCATAGGGTCTGGTGAAATGACCGAACGAGCAGCGTAATTCACACGCTTTCCCATCATGTGTTTTCTGAACAGACCCTCCTTCTTTTCCAGCACCTGCTTGATCCCCGGTGGAGGGACCTTGGTGCCAGAAGCGTCCTTTGAACTGTCGATAAAGCTGTTCACGTTGTCCTGCAGAACTACAAATGCGTTCATCAGTCTGTTGAACATGGTACTCCTGTCTTCCTCGGTGGACTTGCTCAGAGTCAGAGCCTCCTGCCTTCTGCTCAAATCTCTAATTTCCACGCAAGTGGTGAGCACTTTGGAGAGATGCGAGTTCTGCGAGTTTTCGTGGATATCGTCTCCCAATTTGGATGGCAGTCTGAATCTGGTTGGGGGAACAATCAACGCTTGCAAGAAGAAGATGTCGGCAGTGACAACCTTATTGGATAGCGGTCTCGAATTGAACAGATAGTGAATCATGTCTCTTTCCGAGCTGAATACTCCGTTAAGAAAGTCCTTGATTGACAGCGATATCGTGTAGCTCTGTGATGTGGGATACTCTTCATCTGCATCTTCACCGGCAACCTTTAAGAACTTTGGATGACGCTTTCCAATGGCAATATTGTATCTCTGTTGAGCCTCCGACATGGGCTGCTCGAAGATCTTGCTGAACCCGTCCTTGCGGAAGTTTGGGTTGAAAGCTTTACAGTTTTCGCACTTGCGTCTGGAAAGCAGTTTTTTGTAGAACTCGTGGATCAGTGCCTTTCTCTCTTCGGCCACAGAAGCAGTGAAGATTCCCTGTTTTGGAGCCGTGCCATTGGCGATCGCTTTGGCAACAGCCTCCTCCACAAAAGTCTCTCTGACCTGGCGTATTCTCGACTGAGAATCCGAGTCCTTTGTTTCAAACCCATCGTCTTCCTCTGCCTCATCAGCACCATACACTCTGTCAATGGACGAGGCTTCCAGCAGAAGTCCATACTGGATCAAACGCAGCTTGCACTGGTAAAGATGAACTTCCAAGGCATTCAGCTTGAATCTCGAGCAGAATATACAAGAGCCTCTGATGAAGATGTACATTTGGCCGAAAAAAATGGGATTATAGACAGGAGTGGGTAGTTCAATATGGCCCTGATGGCCGGGACAGAACTTGTCATTCAAGCCACAAGTTGCACATCTGTAACCGTCAGTTAGTAAACGTCACTTTGCAGGTCTCATCTTCAATTTCAACTTACAAATTTCTAAGAAAAGCGCCCAATGCGAGATCGTACAGACCACCGTTGATGGGATGGCCCAGGTTATCGAATACCGTTGGATTGGTGATTTGCTTGGCCGAAACCTTGCGGACTTCCTCGGCTGACAACACACCGAAGTCAACCGAGACAATCTCAGTTCCCACTGGTTTGGAAATATCCATGTTGCACTATATGGGCAGGAAGTATGCTTGGTTAGTGAAAGAGTTTGGTACTGATAATATTTCAACTAGACCACCTGCATAAATTTGAAAAAAAAATTGACAGCCGGGTAACCTCCATCTCGACTTGAAAAAAATTGGGCATCGCCCTACCTTTCTCGCTAACTCAAAACACCACAACACCATTGAGTTTTACTCCGAACGTACAAAACTGGCAACGTTTGCGCTGAGCATTTAATTATCTGAGCTTGCAGTGGCTTGTGTGTGTTTTGTTTGCATCCATTGTGTGTCTTGTAATTCACGTGATACCATTGGTTGATCTGTTGTACTTTTGATCACCATCATACACCACCATGTTTGGCAGTAGTACACCTGCTAGCCGCCCTGGACTTCTGGGAAACTCTCAGAGCGATGGTTCGCAAGACCAGAGATCCGCAAAACGTACCCAGGGATTTGGAAGTCCATTTGGTTCTGTGAATAACGCTTCGACGGGGTTTTCTTCGCAGCCGTCTGTGTTCGGTGCTAAGAACGATGCTACGAAGTCATCTTTATTCGGAACCAGTGGTGGTTCTGCCGGAGCGCTCTTCGGCTCACCAATGCCAGCCGGAAATTCGGCACAGAATACTGCTGCTAACTCAACTTCCCGAGGATTTGGTGCTAAGTCAACCAGTTTCTTTGGCTCTCAACAACAGCAACAATCACAGCAAAATTCCAACTCCAACGGTCTATTTGGAAACTCATACAACACTTTCAACAACAACCAATCACCGGCTTTCAACAGAAGCTTTGTTTCTACCATAGATGGGAATGGAAACCCATACGGAATTGACATTTCTGCAACAGCTACGTCTGTGACTGAAATGCCAAAGCCCTTGACTCCATCTTCTCGGTTATCAGACAGGAAGACAGCTACTTCTTCCTCGTTGCCAATCCCTGCAAGACGTAAGAGATCAACATCTGCCACACAATCGTCGTCATCCCAACCGGATCATGAGAGATCGTTTCTGAGTGGGTTAGTTTCGACATCTACTTTGGGATTCAGAAATGCACCTGCGGAAGATGTCTCCGGAATTTTTTCTCCTGAGGTGAAACCAGACCATCCAGTTATAGAAAAAGCGAAAACAGACCTGAAGTCATCTATGCGCTCTTTCAAGCCAAAAAGCACATCATTGGCTCCCAACGTTGGGTCTTCGCGACTGGAGCTGCGCAAGTTGATTGTCAGGCACTCCAATGCTCCAAAAAGCTTTAGCGAGATAGATCCCAATGAGGTTTTGTTCAAGAGAAGGAAGACTACAGACACAAAAACGCCATTTAAAGCATTCAATCCTTCTCGGGTACCAACCAAGTCGTTCACAAACATCCCACCTGTTGCCAAGGAAACATCATCGGAGTCGTTTTCCAGTGGAATTTCCACTGTTTCGACTGCCTCTCAGACATCCTTAGACGAGGATACTAATCCGCTGGTTTCAAGAGAGTCTGATCACGGTGTTTATTGGAGTTCACCCTCGATATCCGAACTGTCGACCTACGATCTCGATGAGCTTGCAAACGTTGAGAACTTCATAGTGGGTCGTAAAGGCTACGGCCAAGTTGCGTTCCAGTATCCCGTGGATTTGACCTCCTTCGCGGGAAATCTACAAGATGTTCTTGGCAAAACTATCAAGTTTGATAAAGGGTGTCTGATAGTGTATGACGATTCGGACGCGAAGCCAGCTCAGGGAAACGGCCTCAATGTTCCCGCGACAGTCACAGTTCAAGGTTCGTTTCCAAAAGATCCGACAACGGGTAAGTACACAAACACTCCATCCTCTGAGCTGCTGCGTGGCTACATAAATAAGCTCAAGAGTCTTCTGGGAATGGAATTCGTGAATTACGACCCATTACTGGGAGCTTTCACTTTCAAGGTGGACCATTTCAGCATTTGGGGTGCTATTGATGATGAGGACACGGAGATGGACCCAAGTATTGTGCAAAAATTCAAAGAACAACAACTCCGCGAGCTTGCAACTCTGGAGAGAAAAGAGAAAGCTACAGAATTTGATCCCCCAAACAATACTCAAACCTGGGGCTCTTTCAGAGCGCCAGATGAGGTCGAGGAGGATGAAGTGATTGAGGATGCAGACCAGAATGATATCACTTCTAGTAGTGAAGATGATGATATGGATACCCCTTCTCGCTCCCCAGAAGATGATCGGTTTGCTGATGACGAAAGCGTGATTGAAGTGAAGGCCTATGAACCCGACTTCGAAGACATTGTTCTGGAAACTCTGGATACCGCGCCTCGGTTCCCCATCTCTATGAACTGGGACGACCAGCTAAAGCTTGCGGGAGGAATTGACTCTGCGCTCAACATAGCATCTCAGCGTGATGCCTTGAGTCACATGGATTTGGCTTCTCTCAATGACCATATTTTTGGAGATTTTGCCACAAAATCCAGTCTGAAAGAAAAGATCTACAAAGATTTGAGACTAGAGTCGGCGATCGAGTTTGTTCAGTTTTCGAACAATGGTACTGTGCTCGTTGCAGATCGCTCTGGGAATGAGCCCTTTGTCTCTATCAAGTCTCTAGACGGGGCTTTTTCGGAGAAAAGTATCATTGCCTGCAAGGACGTCTTTGGCTTCATCAAAAAGTCTTTGCTGTTCACTCCTAGAAAGAACTCCTTCTTCAAGGCCAAGACGGCACCATTGTCATTCTCACAACTGAGAGATGTTTCGGAGGCTTCTTCGTTCGAGGGACGATTGTGGGGTCTTCTGTCTTCTTTGTTTGATGGATTCTCTGTCTCGGAAAATGGTCTGAGTTCCCACCTTCTGGACATCAAAAGGAGGAATTTACTAGTTTCCTGGCTGAAACAGCATAACACGGCTGAAGTTGAGAGGCTACTGGCAAACAGCCGCTCGGATCCACTTGATTGTGTGTTTTTGTTGGTTGTGAGTGGAGATTTTGTAAGGGCTGCTAGTTATGCCATGAAGTCCAACAATCCTCACCTTGCTGTTCTGGTGTCTCTGTTGAGCTCGCATGATGGTTCTGTCAGTATCAAAGCTGCGAGGCAGCTCAACGAATGGAGGAAAACTTCTACGTTAAAATACATCCCCGAGAAGATTGTGAAGATATTTCAACTGCTTAAAGGGATAAATGCTTCTAGTGATGAATTCACTCAACTAACTGAAAGTTTCAGCTGGACATTGTCTTTGAACACATATCTGTTATATGGTGATGCAGGATTGGACTTCCAGGACTCACTCAAGGCATTCGCAAAATCTCTGTTCTCATCAAAGTTACCCACATCTGACCCGTTCTTCCATGCTTTGAGGTTGTACATGTCTTCATTGAAAGGGAGTGTCGATTCGTCCACTTTTTCTGGATTTTTATGTGGAATAAATGCGAATGCATCAGGCTTGGATGCGAGAATATCCTGGATCATTTTTGAGCTGATTGTGAAGACTGGAAAGATTAACGTCGAGTCTTGGGAAGAGCAATACGATTCTATCACGCTAGACTTCTCCCAACAATTAGAGGCTTGTGGCATGGTGAACGAATCTGTGTTGCTCCTCAACTTTCTGGAAAATGATCTTCTCTGTAAGGCTCACGTCACCAGCGCTGTTCACAGACAAATCGATGCTTTGGGGTATTTTGAAAGTGAAGACATCTTTGAGGAACTTGTACGCAAATCACATTTTCCAAGAGTTGTGCTTCACGAAGGTAAAGCTCTTAAGCAGATCTATACGGGCGATTACTGGTCTGCCGCAGATTCGCTTTTGGATGCAAACTTATTGAATGTTGCACACAGACTTATCTTGGCCAAGGTAGCAGCCTCTGCTGTTATCGCTGATGGTGCTGCCTTGGGAAGATTAGATAGACTTCTCACTCGCATGCAGACATCTGCAGCTGATATCGATGGCTGGAGGCGAGGAGGAGAGATCTATAAGGACTATGTTACTCTGTTGTCTACAGAAGAAGAGAAGTCGAAGGATCTTTTGCTGAAGCTGATCGGTTCGTTGCCTCTGCTGGAAAAGCTCAACTTCGAGGTCAAGGCCGCTATCACCATAATGGACAGAAAGATAGTTGCTTTAAGTTTTGACACTTCTTTTGTTGATGCTGACAAGGTGACTTCTATGGTTTTACCTGAGAGTGAAGATAACTACGTCAAGAAGAGATCGCCCATGAAGAAGTTGAAAAGTTCGTTAATGGCGTGAAAGATGAAAAGCGTCACATTTTCTGAATGCGGATCAAGAAGCAGGTCAAGCATTGGTGTTCAAACCTTCAGCTCTACTCACTCGGATTGTATAGTTCATGATTATAAAGTTATATCCCGTCATATATCGCCTATCTCATCGCGTAAAGCATCCACCACACTCAAAATCGCCGTACAAGCTGGTGAGTCGGGATACGAGTCCAAAAACGATTCACCTGAGTCGCACGATCTGCCTATTCTTGGATCTAAAGGAACAGATCCAAAGAACTTGATTCCCATTTCCTTGGCCAGCTTTGCCCCTCCACCAGTGGTTGGCTTGAAAATCTTGGATTCTCCATGACAATTTGGACACACAAATCCAGACATGTTCTCCACTAATCCCAGCACTTTGATTCCTGCTTTCCGGCAGAAATCGATCTCCTTGCGAACATCCAGTAGGGCAACCTCCTGGGGTGTCGTCACCACAAGAGCACCGTCTATTCCACTGTCTTTCATATACGTAGTCACACTCAAATGTTCATCCGAGGTTCCTGGTGGCGTGTCAACAACCAGGTAGTCCAAATCGCCCCAATCCACATCTTTGAGAAACTGTTTAATGAGACCGTTCTTCTTGTTTCCTCTCCATATGATTGCCGAATTCGGGTCAGGCAGCATGAACGCTATGCTCATCATTCCAAGATTATCACTCACGTAAACTGGAGACCATCCGGAATTAGACGAGTGGATGGTTTCTCCTTCTGCTCCCAGCATTTTGGGCAGAGATGGTCCACATATATCCAAATCCATGGCGCCAACTTCCAGGTCTTGATCCGCAGCCAAAGCCCACGAGAGCATCGAAGTGAAAGTTGACTTTCCAACACCTCCCTTACCACTCAAGACCAAAATCTTGTGTTTTATACTGGAAAGCTTCTTCGTTATAATTTCTATGTCTGGATCTGGTCCCTTGGGCAAGGACTCGCAAATGGACTGATTGGGGCAACCGGCACACGCATCCGCCTGTCCAGCCTTTTCCGACTCCGGGCCTGGACAGTGTTCCGGCTCCGGAGCAGCAAGCTGTGGCTTGGGAATCAGCTCGGTTTGCTGCTGAACTGCTATCATGGTGCTCTGAAGAAAAACGTTGTAGGATAGATTAGTCAGTTGACTGGGACTTTCGCAAGATGGATGGCAAAAGGTTGGTTATTACACGAAAATTAATTTGAGTTGCACACTCCAAAGTTCCAATCCAGTCCATCTACGAGTAGAGCATGGCTAAATCAAGGTTAAACTAAAACGTTACACAAGTTCTACATAATTAGCTGGGAAGATGCCCTCCTTGCCATTACTCTTGCCAGTCCACCAATCGTCTGTGGAGTTTGACTTTTGCACGATGGTTATGACATCACCCTTTTTGAAAGGCAGATCTCCAGCCTGTTCTCCCTCAAAAGAGAACAGAGCAATGGCCTTGTTTCCACGGGACCCAGACGCAGGTGGAGTAGCCGCTTTGGAACCGTGTCCGAAGTCTGGCTTCTGCGTTCTTGGTCTGAAACCCCCGTTCGAGGACGCTCTGTTCCTTCCACCGGAATCAACCCTATCATACAAATCGTCTTCCCATGAGTTGGGGTTCTTCTTACCCTGGGTGCTTGGAGGGGACCTTCTGCGACTGTAGTAGCCAGCCGCACCCTCGTAGTCGTCGTCGTCGCTGTCATATGGATCACGTGACTGTCTGCTTCTGCCGTGGGACCTTCTGGATCCGGCGCGGTCCAGCGAAGAAGAGTCACTGCTGAATCTGGAAGGAATGTCGTTGTAGTACTCGTCATCAGAATAGTATTCTCCGTCCATGGCGGAACTCTTCGTGAAGGCCCTCGATTCCAGAACCCGGAAAAGAGGCTCACATGCGGATGGGGGCTCAACACGGCCGGAAAGAATTTGTGCAGCCTTGCAGTTGTCGCCGTAAAACTTCCTGTTAGCCTCTCTTCTCTCCACCAGAACAGAGCCTTCAACAGACACACCTGCAAAAAGCCCCTTGGTCTTGGAGTAGGAGAAGACAGCCGATACACTCTTCAATGAGGCGGTACCAGCAGCTTCAGCATTGCGGCCGAGGGGTCCAGCGGCAACCGATACGTTTCCACCCAAAGTAACCGAGCCAAATTGGGCAAACGAGTCCACGGCTGCCTGACTGTTCAGAATGAAGACAAAGTCAGTGATTTCGGCACCAATTTGGCCGCCTACTCCGGCACCGGCAGTGACAATGGCACTCGGCGCAGACCATGAACCGTCCGGCAATCTCGCAACAACAACTCCGGAACCGGCCCTACCCGAAAATAAGAAACCAGCCTTGATAACGGTCATCACGGCGAGTCCCTTGGCATTCTGTAGCACATCCCTGGGGATGACTTCATCAGCACCAAAGACCTGGTTTGGCTTGATGAAGGACGCAAGCACTTTGGCTGCTTTGCTGAAAAAAAGAAAATGTTAGTAACCCACTGAAACTGTAATCGTATGAAGCTTCGTTCTTACAACGAATTGATCCAAATGGAGGCGAACGCATGTCTATCTCTCTTGTTCTCCTGTTCCCAGCTTGTTCTGCTCCGAAATACGCCGAGATAGTAGTCCCATTCACCGCCACCACCATCACACTGAAATCCACAAATAACCACCAAAACTTACCGGCATTCGCTCTTCAAGCTCCTTGGAATCGGATTGTTCAACCCCATTGAGATATTGTTTGAATTGAAAGGAGGACTGGGCTGTGGCCATGAGGCTGTTCAAAGGGGTTTCGAGGCGATCCTTGACGTTAGTCGTGTGTGGGCTAATGTTCCCCAATTTGGAAGTCCCGCTCTTCACGGCTTTCTGGGGGCTGTGGTCTTTTTAAACAAGACTAAACATTTTTCTTGTTGTATCCACTTGAATTGTTGTCACACATTTAGTGTTGTATCAACGATTGTTTATTGCAATTACCTTGAGCTGATTTGCCATTCCAGTTGAATTGTTATTGCCTGGTCTTTCGTGAACTGAGTTTCTTGCCTTGTTATCTTTTGTTCTATCGTGTTGCCTACTCCAATTCTCTTGTTGGCCCGTATAAGTGTCTTGTTGACTTCTTGCCTGGTGTATTCATAGTTTTCTGCGTCTCCTTTTCATGACAGACTTTGTCGACCGCGTTTTCATTAAGAGCCACAAGGCCATGGCCGCCGCCTCCAACACCGTGGGAAATGCCTACTCTACCCTCAAGGACTCCACTTCTGAGGTTTCTGGCTGGGCTGTCCAAACCATCAAGAAAAACTCTTCTCGTTTGAAGACACCTGCACCGCCACCACCGCCTCCAGAATCGTTTTATGAGCGTGCCATTGAAAAGGTCAAAGCGCATAAATTCATGGCAATCACGACAGGCCTTATTGGGTTCAGTGCTGCTGCTTATTTACTTCAAACTCAGTATCAGATTCTAGGCAAACCTAGAAAGCGGTCTAGAAGAGCAAACAGACTTGGAAATGGTGCCAGATATGAGGTTGTGCTGATAGTGGGATCGCCCTCTTCTCCTTTCATCCAGCGTTTGATTCGTGATCTAAATACAAGGGGTTTTATCGTGTACGTCACCACCACCTCTGAGGAGGAACTCAAGGTGATTGAGAACGAAGACAGTTCGGACGTGAGATCTTTGGCTATCAACTACGAAAGCAATAAGACTGTCAAAGAGTCGATAAAACGATTTTACAATATCCTGATTTCGCCTGTTTTACCCTTTCCAGGTGCCGCTAATGAGCATTATCTCAATCTCAAGGGCGTTATCATAGCTCCTGATTGGACGAGACTACCCCGGGTTTCACATTTTGAGCAGCTCAACATGATGGAACTAAAGCGGGTTTTGGATGATAAGTGTCTGGGGATAGTGGGAATTTTGAATAACGGACTTTTGGACGTTATCAGAGAGAACAACGAACGGGCTAGCATGGTTGAAGAAGTCAATGGAATTTTGAATGCCAACGGAAGCGGTACGAAAGTTCTGTTTCTGGATGTGGTTCCCTCTTCTAGTCATGGAAACGACAACGGGAGTGTCCAGAGACTGGCTTTGCAGATGAACGACCAGCTATTCAAGCTGCTGAGAGACTCGTGTTTCCCACGGAGCTGGTTCTCTAATGCATGGAGTGGGCTGAACGGTTCGTGGGCAGTTCTTGGGCTTTCGAAACTGACTGCAAAATATAGTTTCTCCTCCAAGGATGACGTCAACGAGTCCAAGATCGTCCCTCGTGACTCAGGTTATTCATACATCATGCACAATGTTGAGGATTTTGCTTCCAATCTTGGTGCTTCTTGGACTCTGGCTGCTCCGGCTAAGAATAAGAAGATTTGTAGCTCCAAGCTTCATCATAAGGTTTTCGATATGCTGTGCTCTAGCAAATGGGCGTTATTTCCTGAAGAGACAATTTTTATTTGAGTTTGGTTGGGATTGTTAGATTTTAGGTATGTTTTTTATAGGTTTTGACGAATTGGATTTATTTAAGGAAATTTGAAATTTTTCATATTTTGGCAAAATCCGAATTTTCACTAATTTCTGGCCAAGATATATAGAGATTAGCCAAAAGATAGTCACTTGGCAACAGAGCACTTTTTTTCTGGTATGGATCTAATACAAAGAATATTAGCAATAAGTTTGTTTTATACCAGTTAATCGGTCTATTTGGAACCAATCTATAACGGAGTGTAACAGCTGTTTCGAGGCTGATCAAAACTTTTCAGAAGTAGTCCTAAGAAGCAGCAAATGGCAGCTGATATATTATGCGATTGTCTTTTATTGGCCGCGATTGGCCTATTATACACGTCAATTAGTATACACAGTGGAAATCCATTGGTGATCAGTTGATGATCTTGGTCCGCGAAATGGAATGGTCTTCTCTAGATCCAGCTGTAAAGTCTGCTATCTGAAGAACACCTTTCCGATCAAGAATATAGAGCTTGTAACCATCCTCATCAAATCTCATTGAAGCACTCTCACGAACGCGATAAGAATTGGCAGCCTCAGTAACAACTACTATTCGCTTATTGTCGTTATCGTCCATGCGCGGTGATGCCATAAGGTAGCATATTCCGCTGCGATCGAGATAGGCCACAGAATCACCACGAGGACTCACAGCACTCTTGTGAATAGTAGATCCAACTTCATCTACTCGGACGAGCATTACCGGCTGGGCAACTCCCTCTAGGCCCGTGATCGAGGACGTCTTGGTGTCTATAATGATAGGACATGAGTTGAACGCGACAGATGTCAGAGTCATGAGCCGGTTATCCGGGAAAAATTGAATATCCGTAATTCCTTCGCTCTCGAGCGAAGTATCCAGCTTTCTCTGTGATTTCATGATCAAAGAGGGCCGGGTGGGCTCCACTATGGAAATGATCATGAACCTGGACTCCATGGCAGTGGCACACGAGAGATACTGGGAATTTGGCGAGAATTGCAGAATGTTGATGGGATCTCTGTAGGGCAGAGTGACTGTCAGAGGTGTCACGGAAAATCCCTCACTGCCAGAGCCAGCGCCTTGGTTGCGAAGTAAACCTTCGTATAGAGATTCTTCCATCTCGTCATTGTCATTGGGTCCCCCAAATCGCAGTCTCAGCAACACGATGAACGGTTGCTCGAAACCTGAGAACTTGTCCTTTCCAGTGACTCCCAAACTGATGAAGCGTTCATTTCCGCTAATATCGATACACCTGATGGGGAATTTGGAATAGTACGTGTACAACGGTTTTCCATGGTCGTTAAGGTCGAAGATCCGCAATATACCCCTCGTTCCTGCAATCACCAGCAAATTGTTGGAGATCTTGCAGCAAAGATGCTCCCACTTGTTAAGTCGCTCCAAGAGGTCCTTGTGTGTTGTAGGGTCTGAATTGGAGTTGGCATACACTTCTTCAGTGGTGGGTTTGGGCAGCAGTTCTTCGAACGTAGCACCGTAAGCACCGGTGTCCTTCCCACAGGACTCCAGCAATGGGGGATCTTCTGGTCTGAGCGGATCAATTCGATAAACTTCCCAGCGCTTTTCGTCGAGGAGCACAAACCTCCTTAAGTTTGGAGAAATGCCTGTGTTGATGAACAGCTTCGAGCTGCGAGACCTGAGGAAAAATTTGGACTGATGCGTGTGATATTGGTACAATTTTCGGTAGAAAGGGAAATTCTTCGCGTAGAGAAGCTCCTTGTTAGCCTCCTTGGTTTTGGGCTTGCTGGAGGCGCTGTTGTTGAAGATTCCGTCTATGGGTGAGGTGGACGAGGTAGAGTTGTGCAGGGCCTTGGTTAGGTTAGAGGCTCTTCCCATTGAAGAAAAACTTGTACGGGACTTTCTCGGTATGCTTATTGGATCCGAAACGACCAATTCGGGCTCCGGGCCCTGGGATATCTGAATAGGATCAATACCAGTGGAGTCCTTGCGGTCTGGCTGAGGCCCGTAATCTTTGATAGTGGTTATCCACTCCTCGACATTATTTCCTTCATTCACAAATCCAACACCAGTATCGGTGGATTTGCGGAAGGACGGTTTGACCCGTTCTGCCTCCTTAACGGCAGCATCGTTGTTGACCTCTGTGAACACCTCGTGGAACGCCGCGAGAAGGGATACTTTGCTGGTTGCGGTCTTCGGCTTCGGCCGCACGGGTTGCTGCCGAGAATTAGACAGAGCCGTGCCAGTGCTCTTTTTTGATGAGCTTCTGCGTCGCGTTTTGTCTTGTTTCTCTTGTCTTTTCACTTCTTCACTGGCCTCAGAAACAGCATCTTCGCTCGCCAAAGAGTCATCTGGACCTCCCAACCTCAGGGCATGCATACGTAAGTATAACTCTCTCAGTGGCTCGACAGGAGCCAGAATCTCAATTCCCGCACGCTTGCAAGTAGGACAATCCAAATGTCCATCCTGCGAAAGACAAACTGCAAAGGATTCTGAGACAAGACAGCCACACGTGAGCACCGAGCAGTCTGGGACATTGTCATAAACAAGCCGGTCACCATCCAGACGAGCAGGAACACTCAGCAGGCTGTCGAGGCCGGTGATCAGCTTTGACATCCTGATTTTTGCGGAAGTTCGGCCGTTTGGGTGTGGTTGAGTAGCTGGACAAGTCTAACAGGGGCTCCTAAAGATAACGAGACCACGGTTCCGCGATGCACGACCAAAAAAATCCAGACCCTGTAGGGGGCCATAGAAGTCTCCCGCTGCGTATGGGACTCAATTTAAAAGCAACTATACAGATTGGAAACCGTATTCCAAGTCTGATTGGCGTTTTCCAGGCAAAAGATCACCGATTTTGGCCGATTGAGTGAGCTGTCAAGCAACTGGTTAGCCATTTTTCACTTCATACGCTTTGACGTGCGCCAACCAACTGTATTTTCCAAAGAGCCATCCATCTGTGGAAATCTGTATCTTGTCATTGACTGGTTTTGGTTCGTTTTTAGGACAAGAGGGAATCAGACAATGTCACAATTTGTCGGTTATACACTTGAGCTCATTCTCAAGGATGGTCCGAGCATAAAAGGTGTGGTGTCGAAAATCGAGGACAAAGACGTGACCCTTGTTGATGGTGAGTGTGGTTAGAGAGTGGATTGGAGCGGACTTCGACGTAGGTCCATCACAAGGGCGTTTGGACTAACTAGTTTAGCAATTTTCACTGGAAAGGAAGAAAACTTGATACACGAGATCACTTTCAGCGGCAAAGCCATCAAAGATCTGATCGTGTTTGGACTTCCACCAAAGAAGAAGGACAAGAAACAGAAGGTCAATGCCGCCTCAACTGTCGAAAGCAAGAAAGCCCCCAAAAAGAAGAAGGAAGAGGCCAAGAGCGGTAATGTTGATTGGGGTGCTTTCAGCGTTGAGAAGATCAAGAGTGAGGACTTTGATTTTGCGTCCAACCTTCAAAAGTTTGACAAGAACGAGGTATTCAGACAGTTGTCTGAGTCCGACAACATTGATGCTTCGCAGAGACTTGTGGGGCACAACAAGATCAAGACAAAGTACGACAACACTGAAATGGTTCTTTCGAAGCCGAGCGAAGACGACTGGGAGTCCATTCACAGTGATGGCGACAAAACCTCAAGCAGTCAAAAGAGCAGTCAGAAGAGCCACTCTAGCGAAGCTCCAATAAAACAAATCGCTATTCAGAAACCCGCCAGAAATTTGACGCCCTCCAATACGGGATTCCAATTGATCTGTGGCAAAGAAGTGCTCCCATTGTGTACACCTGTTCAGCTACTTGAAATTGAGCGAATTGCAGGAGAGACGTTTGACATTGACTTCGCATTGATGACCGAGAATGCCAGCAGAGGCCTGAGTGAGCTGGTGATCAACATTCTCGGGGGAAATACCGGTAGATTCTCAGGTGCAAACCATAACGCTCCTGCTTTGGTTCTGCTGCTGGTGGGAAACAACAGATCTGGTGCGCGCGCACTAGCGTTGGGAAGACAATTGGTCAACCATGGCGTGAGGGTGATCTCCAATATGATCACAGAACAGATTCAAGATCTGTTGCCCATGGTGAAGAAACAGCTGGACATGTTCACAAAGTTTGGTGGAAAAACCACCGGCTCACTCAGACAGTTGCAGACTGTTCTGACAAAAACTGAATCGCCTCTTGAACTAATTGTGGATGGTCTACAGGGTTATGACAGTAGTTTGAATGATCTGTTTGGCGAGGAATTGGATAAGGTCAAGGAACTGATCTCGTGGTGCAATTCCCAGACAGAAAGGGCCTCGATCCTCTCCATCGATGTCCCAGCAGGCCTCGATCCAAGCACCGGAATGGAAGAATCACCCGATATTGTGGTGATAGAAAGCAGGTGGATTGCTTCCATTGGCCTTCCACTCAACTTGATCTCGAATGCCTATCGTTTCGGCTACGCTAAACGGGGTGACTGGATCCATTACCTCATTGACTCGTGTATTCCAAAGGGCGTTTTCAAGCAGGGTAATCTCAAGAAGTTTGACCGTGTTTGGTTTACCAACAAGTCTCATGAGGCATTGGAGGTGGTTGTCTAGCTGTGTGAGGAGTCGTATGAAAGGCCAAGCTCAAGGCAAGCAGGTGTGTGCGGGTTTGTTTAGAGATGTACACGTGTATATTTGTATCCCCATTCGCGGCCTATTATCGCCATACAAGATATGATATCTAGCAATCGCTTTAATTAGTCTCGGCCTATTCAGAGCCTTATCAAGGAAAAGATCGTGTACCACCCAATCTGAAAGCCCTTGGCAAACTGAAAAGTTTTGCAAAATCAGCAAGTCCCACGGTTTCCGAGTTTTCGTCTTTTCCGCCACAACTAGCTGTTTGTTGATCGAATTCAATCACAAAGAACTATATTCAAAGAGGATCGTCCTGCCGACAACCCCTGATCAGTGTTTTCCGGATTCTTCCCATTTCGACCCGATTGAGCCAGCTGTATACGCTTGCTTGAATCGTCCAAAGGGAACAAGACTCACTGCTTCTTCTTGTTCGGTCGCCCTTGTTGGTTTTCCGCGAAATAAAAAACGAGAGCTGCCGCTTGAAGGTCATTACGTGAGGTGTTCAGCCCTAGCCTTGGAGGCCGCAACACTGCTAAAACAACAAGGAACAAGTGCATACTGTTACTCTCTTTAGTCGATCGACTCGACCACGCACACGCTGCTTTACGACTCCCTAATTCCAGAAAAGGAGAGCCCCAAAGAAGAAGACGGAAGCTATAGAATCCTATAGAAATTTCCGCACCTTTCGTTTTACTCGAACCCCCCCGTTTTCCAAGCTGTTCGTCACGGCCCACGTCAAGGCTGGTCTTAGGATTGCCCGATCTGTTGCCACTGGTATCCGGTACATTTCCAAGACTTGTCCCTCTGATTCTCTTGTTTCTGATTGGACCATGTCCCCTTCTGTATCTGCCGGCGCGGCGTTCGAATACGGCCCCAGGCGTAGTGCCATTTTGCACAACCCAAAGCCGTTTGGATTCGACCATGCTGCAGCCGAAAGAGGCATCTCTGCCACTCTGATCGACCACATTGTTGCTGTGAACCACACCGACTGTGAGCCGGGCGACGAAGACTCCTTCTTCGTCTGCGATCTCAGCGAGGTGGCCAGACTGTTCCACAATTGGCAACACAAGCTGCCCCAGATCAAGCCTTACTACGCGGTCAAGTGTAACAACAACCCCCATGTTCTCCAGGTTCTCAACCAATTGGGGGCCAGTTTCGACTGTGCCTCAAAGGGAGAGATTGATACGGTTCTGGGCCTTGGTGTCCATCCAGACAGAATCGTTTATGCCAATCCGTGCAAGTCTAGTTCCTACATCAGATACGCCAACCAGGTGGGTGTCAATCTCACCACGGTTGATAACATTGATGAGCTTGCCAAGATGAGTCGCTTCCACCCACACTCGGAGATTTTGCTGCGTATCTCGACCGACGACTCCACGGCTGCCTGTCCACTGTCCACCAAGTTTGGTGCCTCGGTAGAAGACTGTTTCGAATTGCTTCAAGCTGCCAAAGGTCTCAACCTCAACGTCGTAGGTGTGGCTTTCCATGTTGGCTCTGGAGCTACCGAATTTTCAGCCTTCGAGAAGGCTGTAGTTGATGCCAGAGCCGTCTTCGACCGAGGAATCTCCCTGGGCTTCAATATGAATACCCTCGACGTTGGTGGCGGATTTTGTCTGGCAACTTTTGACGAGTCTTCAAGAGTGCTCTCGGCTGCTTTGAACGAGCATTTCCCCGAAAATGTGGAGTTCATTGCTGAGCCAGGACGTTACATGGTTGACTCGGCTTTCACTCTGGCTTGCAACGTGATTGCCAAACGGTCTGCTGGCCAGGAAGGTTCCAGAATCTACGTCAACGATGGTGTCTACGGAAATCTCAATTGCATCGTCTACGATCACCGTATCGTGGATGTTGAAGTGTTGACCTCCAACGGCAGTTTCGTTCTCAACAGCACTGGCTCCACCAACCCGAACATTGCCTCAGTATGGGGACCAACTTGTGACGGTCTTGATTGCATTTCTGCCGAGACCAAGTTGGCTCATCCCGTCGAGGTTGGTGATTGGTTGGTTGTCAGAAGCATTGGGGCCTACACCTCGTCTGCTACGACTTCATTCAATGGCTTTAAACAGCACGCTGAAGTGGAGTATATTGCTACTGACAGAAACATCTCCATCGAGTAAAACTTCAAATCTTCTTCTTTTTTGTCCAGTCTCCCTCTGTGTTTTCGTTGTCTGTCGAGGGAGATGGACGATACTTGAGGGCTCTCCTTTGTCTACGACTTTGTCCACGACCTGCCCGTTTTTTTATAGATGAAATAGAATAACATGAAAGAAAATAACTGAAATGCAGTTAAATCCGATAATCTCATTGCGTGGGGAAGGGCTGGAATAGTTTGGTGGAAGGGCGCACATAGGAGGTGTATAGGATATCTATAGAAGACCTATAGAAGACCTATGAAAATACGTAGAACGGGCCATGGTACCAGAAAAGAACAAGCATGCAATAATGTCCAAAACCGTCAACTCGAATTAATCAAAAGCGATTTTTTTGAGAGCTATTATGTTAAAGAAAGGCTTCTGAATGGCTTCAGACTGGAGCTCTTGACTCAACCACTTCTCATTCAAGCATTCATCACATTAAATCCGAAAACATTGCAATAAATCAATCCAAGAAGGCATTAACTTCGTGAATACCTCCGAAACAAACAAACATCTCTTTCTCCGCGAGCTAGAGTGCACACAAGCATACAGTTCTAATGGTCTTTACAGCGTGACACATTCAAATGAGAACACTATTTTCCAGCTGAACACAAACTGAAGTCTCTCAGTACTCTTCGGCCCAATCCCTGAACTTGAACATCATTTATTTTCCAATCAGATAACCCGAAACTCGTCTCACATCAGCCACATCAACCACATCGACACTTCCAAAATCGCACAAAACCTCTGATTTTCTCCTTTTCTTTCATTTTTTATCCTCTAGTCTATTAATCTGCCACGCTGCCATCTCTCGGTCTATACACAATGTTCTGAGTATACAGATCCGAAACGATGTCACTAGGAAGCTTGCCATTGACCTTAACAGCGTACAACCCTGGGGTAAACGTTTCTATACGCAACCATTTTGCTACCCACGATTCGCCCGGATTTCCCACCGCAACCAGACCCTCAAATGAAGGTGATGTGCAGTCTCTGACTCCATCCTCAGACGTGGATATCCTCAGAACCGACTCGCAGTTGGGACATCCCTCGTTCCTGAACACCTGTTCAAAGTTAGAATCAAAAAGTTAGACCAAACCTCAAATCTCACACTTACGCTAGATGCCTGCACTATTCCGCACAGCAAACACGCCCTTTGATTCCTTGTAGCCATTTGAGTGGATGGATGAACAGCAAAGACAATACGGCCTTGGTAGTCTTCGAGTATGGAAGTGGTTGGAAAAAAGGTAGTGTCGTGGAAAAAGTAGTGCACTACAAATTTTCCTTTGAACTTTGGATCCCCGGGATGCGACCGGAATAATACCGGCTTCCCCACCCCCCGCATTTTGACGCCGTTCTGCTTTTTAAATCAGGGGTGTTTGCGGCAGGAGGTTTCGGTGAAGACAGACGATCGTTTGGTTCGTCGAATTTTTAGCAAGCCTCGATCCCTATCTGCTTTTTTATTTGAAAACCTGAATGCCTACTGTAACCCAAATGACGACCGCGCGGCCCAGAAGGGTTAAGACAGGATGCCTGACATGCAGGCGCAAGCACAGAAAGTGTGACGAGGTCAAGAAACCCGACACAGACGGGAATCCACGGTGCAATTACTGTACTTTAAACGGGCTTGGATGCAGCTGGCCTGGGTTTGTCGATAATTCGGCTTTAATGAGAGGAACAGGCCGTCATAACCTCAAAACGCGCAAAGGAATCTCCGATTCCGACGAAAATAAGCCCGAGAAGCGAGCTCGTCGAGTTGATCATGCCAATGGAGCAGCTCTATTAGACCGAAACAATGGAACCATCCTGGACCATCAAGATCTACCACAGGACGTTCTGGCCAACCCGGTACTGTCCCCATTGCCGGAACTGTTTACCGGGCCGCATTACTCCCTTTCGCAGTTGCCAGCGTTGGCCCTGGAGAACCATTCTTCGCCCGGTATGCAATTCAACGGGTTCAGCGATGCATCCTCGTCTGAGTCACCACCACACGGTCTTCCAGGTCCTTCAGAAGGACTTGGTCACGTTTCTAGGAGTCTTAGATCTGAGCTGAAGCCACAAGCACCGAGCCATATCGACCCGTTCCCAGAATACCATACGGTTCTACGGTGTTCTACTGAACCAGCCAACATTCCAGATTATGACTGTTTCCTAACCATGGACCGTCCTAATGATTACGACCTTCCGGATACTTTACGCGAGTTCATGTATCTCAATGCTATTTCTTCGCAAGGTCCTAGATCTCCAGCTTTGACGCTTCCGTCAGATATTCCCACCGAAGAGGTGTTCGAGGAGTACTTCAAAAGTACATCCTCGGAGCCAGAACCGCAATTGGCGCCCGAGCAGGAGATGGTTTTACTGAAGAACTATGTGGAATTGTTGGGAGGAGGTCTGGATATGTTTGACGTTGACATGACGTTTGTGCGCACCATTCCAACTCTGACCAAGGACTGTGAGGCTCTGCGATATGCCGTGCTTGCACTCTCTGCAAGACACATGGAGACCACTGTGACCAACTTTCCAAAGCACCTGACTCTTCAATTATACGAGGCCTCGTTGCGACACCTGGTTCCAGGGTACAATCGCACCACCACAAGCAGCGTGATCGCAGCGTGCGTAATTCTGTGTGTGTTTCAAATGATGAGTTCTTCGCCCAAAACCTGGAGAAGACACCTTGAGGGGTGCCTTATGCTGTTCCGAAGCTACAATATCCACGGCTTTGGCAGTCCGCTGGAACGGGGGATCTTCTGGACGTTTATCCGGATGGACATCTGCAGTGCCGTTATCGGAGAACAGCACCCATTAGTTCCTTTGCAGGAGTGGCTTCCACCAGGAACTCCACTTGAAGATGCCACTGCTCTTTTCATATCAGAAACCAAGGGCAAAACGCTGGGAATGCACGCTAACCATATGGTGTTCCTCACGAGCTGGGTACTACATTTGGTTCTTGGTGACAAAGAGGGCCTTGAGTTCCAGAAATCTTGGCTGGAGACGTGGAGAAAGTTGAAGGAATGGGTTCGAACTCTGCCAAAAGCAATGAAACCAGTATTTGAACACGAAGATGCCAAGTACCCGTTTCCCCGAGTATTTTTCTCGAACCCCCATGCGATCTCGTCCCACCAAATGTTCCATATGGCCTCCATCATAATGCTGCAAAATAAGCCCAGGACCACTAAACTGCTGGATCTCAACAGACTGTCATCTATTCCCGATCATCCCGACCAAAGCTACGACGACAAGTTCTTCAGTACGTCGCTATCGTGGCATGCCAAACGGATCTGTGGAATCGCTATCACCAACTGCGATTATGGGGCATATTGTAATTCTATTCAGCCACTGTATGTGGCAGGCCGCATCATGACCAGCAAGGTTGAACACGGGATTTTGCTTGGAGCTCTACGGAGAGTGGAGACGTTTACAGGATGGAGCACCAGTTGGCGGGGCAAAGATCTGATTGAGTATTGGAATGGGGAGTGTTGAAAGAAGCAAGTACTAAGACGCTCATGATAATATGATAATATGATAATATAGTACTGTAATAGCTAAAAAGTTGATAGTTAAGAGTCTGATGATTATGCAATCCAATCCAAGCGATAGCCCACCGCTAAGGGCGAGATAGCCCACCTGCAAGGGAGAGACAGCCCACTCGAAAGAGTGCTCCGGACTAATAGGTGACAGCTGATTCTTCTTCCCTGACTTTTGAGAATAATACTTCAATATTGGGTTATTGCTGAGAGGGCTTCATTTTTGAACCCACCTCAACAACGTGACAGCCGATTGCCCGGTCCACCATCCCGTCTACACCACATTTACGCAAATTTTCGAACTCAAGTTCTAACATTTAAAAGGCAAATATCTCAAGGGTTCCCACGAAAGTCTTCTGTAAACACAAAAAATTCATAACTTGAACAAAACTCACACTCGATAATCTTCTTTATTCAGTAGTTGACTCAATGTGCTCTGCCTGAGCCTTTTCAACATCTGCCGCACGAGGATCACGTTGGTCTTTAGGAATTTCATATGGCATCTCTCTAGCAATTCTCACAACTTGCCATGGTTTTTTAGGGTCTGAAAGAGCGAAAATGCGGTCCATCTCTTCAAGAGTACGACCTGCAGTCTCAGGATACAAGAAGTACACCACAGGTACCATCAAAGCGTTGATCACCGCAAAAATAGTGTAGGTGTACGAACTGATGTTCTCAAAAGCAACTGGTGTAATCATGACAACCATGAAGTTGAAAGACCAATTACCAGCAGTCGATAGACCGTTAGCCGGAGCACGGATACTCAAAGGCACGATCTCGGCTGGATACAACCAGGTCATTCCCAGCCAGCCAATAGCAAAGAAAGTGTTGAATATGAACAAAAACACAGCGGCTGCAACTGCAGCATGCGAATCATTATTGTGAGTGACATCTGCAGCCCAGGTGGTTCCCGTAAGAATAGCCATGGTGATGGCCTGACCAGCCGCTCCAAACAGCATCAATGGTCTGCGGCCAAAGCGCTCAATAGTGAAGAAGGCAATCCACGAAGCAAGGAAATATTCTGTTCCGTTACAAGCAGCAAGAATACGCGACTGTAGAGGTGGAAGCCCAATGTACTGTTCGAAAATGGTTCCCGCGTAGTAGGTGATCAGATTAATACCTGTGATCTGTTGCATGATCTGCGACCACAAAGCCAGCATCACGCGGTGAAAGTTACGATGCTCACCTTGAGTAAACATCCTCTTGATATCCATCTTCTCAGCACCAGAATTGGCCTCTTCATCCAGTGAGGCCTTGACCTCCTGGAACTCGGTTTGGACCCAGCGGTCATCGGAGGTGACACCTTCAAGCGAAGCAAAAACTTTCAAAGCCTCGGCATGGTGGCCCTTTTTCAACAGCCATCTTGGTGACTCAGGAAGTTTCATGATAAATGGCAAAATTGCAATTGCAAACACAATCTGGAACGCAATTGGGAATCTCCAAGAAACAGATCCCTTGGCGAAGTAGAAACCGAAGTCGATCCAATAGGAAATACAGATTCCGCAGGTGATCAAAGCTCCTTGCATCATGACCAGAGCACCACGACGATGTGGCTTCGCACACTCGGACTGCCACATGGGCACTGTAGAGGTGATACATCCATTACCAATACCAGACACAATTCTACCGGCAATGAGGTGACCAACGCTAAAGGCAGTGGCCTGAAGAATACCACCCACTATCATCACCACGGCGCCTGCAAAAATCATCTTTCTCCGGCCGAACTTGTCACCAACGGCCATGGTGGAAAGGGCTCCACTGAAACACCCAATCTCGTAAATAGCAATCACAAATCCTTGCATTGTAGAGCGAGAGGGCTTGCGGATCGTGTCAATAGAAGGAAATGTATCACGGAAACTCTCCAACGTAAGCAACGAACCCATAACACCCTGGTCATAACCAAACAGCAAGAATCCCACACCGGCCAGCATAGAAATGGCAACATGGAGTTTTTGACCAGAAACCCCGAGATAACTTGGAATTTCTCCTGTAGTATCTTCTGACCTTGATGAGTCCTCCGACTTCTCGATGGCCTCACCGGGTACGCGTAGTATTTCGTTAGATGACATTGTAGACTTAGTGAAAAATCGGTCTAATTGTCCTAAATGCAGTTTCAGCGATCTAGCACGCCTGCGCACAGCGTCCTATATATACAACTGGCACCACCCACGGACGAAGTCACAAGTCAATGCCTCGCTGGACGTGCATATCATTTACGTCATGAAATTTACCCCGGACCACCTGCAAGGATCCGACTGGGCACACCCTCGGCAGCGTCTAATTTCCCTGAAGGGGTAACTGAGCCCAGCTGTACCCCAGATTTTCTAGACAGGATGACACCCCTAGGCACACCCCACCCCACCTTTCGTCGGCGCCCCCAGTCTCAAGCAAAATACTTGGCGGCTAATTCTGCTCCAAATAGATAATCAGCCACAAGCTCTCAAGGGTGGTTAAATTGCCGCCATACGTGACAATAAGAACTTGGCAGCGGCTCACGCTTGGAGTTCCTTGTTGGGACTTCTGGGTCCCTAAGCACTAAATCAGTTGCGAGGCTTTGGCTACCGTCTATAAAACCGTGTTAGATCGTCAAGTGGGGTCTCGTTAATTTCCCGTTTTATTTTGACACATTATTGTTTCTTTGTTTGATACCTCCCTGTCTTACCATTCCATCCTACACCATGGTAGAATCAGTCGAAAATGCGCCAGTTCGCTCCTATATTTCCGATGAGTTCACTGACCCATTGCCCAGAGCATATCCACCTGTTCGTCCGATTCTAGACCTGTTTTCATTGGCTGGAAAAGTTGCTGTTGTGACTGGAGCTTCAAGGGGTCTTGGATACGCGATTGC
Source organism: Kuraishia capsulata CBS 1993 (assembly GCF_000576695.1). Classification (NCBI taxonomy): domain Eukaryota; kingdom Fungi; phylum Ascomycota; class Pichiomycetes; order Pichiales; family Pichiaceae; genus Kuraishia; species Kuraishia capsulata. Next base: position 614,799 of record NW_019172956.1, read on the forward strand.
CGAGACCTATCTACAGCAGAATGTGTCTGGATTGGCTCTTGTGGATTATCTTCCAAGTGACGAGGTTGTTGAGGAATTACGTTTGAAATATCCCAAAGCCCGGATCGAGGGCTACGTCTGTGATGTTTCCAAAAGTGGGCTGGTGGAGAAGACAGTTCTTCAGATTGAATCTGACTTTGGCACCATCGATATTTTTGTGGCCAACGCCGGAATTGTCTGGAAACAAGGCCCAATTCTGAGTCCAGAAAACGAGTCTGATTCCCATTGGCAGAACATCTGGGATGTTAATGTAAGCGGAGTCTACTACTGTGCCAAACAGGTTGGTCGTATCTTCAAGAAGAACGGCAAGGGTTCCTTCATCGTGACTGCTTCCATGTCTGCCTTCATTGCCAACACTCCATTTATGCTCTCGCCTTACAATGCCACAAAGGCTGCCGTCAAGCACCTAGCCACGTCTCTAGCTGTGGAATGGGCCGGATTTGCGCGTGTTAACTCAGTCAGCCCTGGTTACTGCGACACGGGTATCAACGACCATCTTCCTTGGGCCAGCAGGTCCAAGATGTGGACTTTGGTGCCATTGGGCCGTGAGGCTCTTCCTTTCGAGGTGGCCAGTGCTTACGCATATCTCGCATCTGATGCAGCATCCTACGTTACTGGAACAGATATCCGTGTTGATGGTGGCTACACTGCTGTGTAGGTTATAGACATAGAAACATGGTTGGTAGGCAGAACTTTGGGCCGATATATATTCCTGACTTTAGTACCGATTATCTTATATTTATACACTGAAATTTTCAGCCGAGTTGTAATAAAATGAGGAAAAACCCTTGCTGAAAGTTCGAGTTTGCGAGTATCATTGTAAACTTTTCATTGAAAATTTCACCATTTAATTGTCTCCAATCTTTGTTTGGTGCACAGATAACTATAAGTAATTATCGGTAACTATAGTTTGAGCCAGAACAAACACCTTTTCCCCTTCAAACAACTGCTTTCCTTGAAATCTCATATCCAGTAAGCGTGTTCACCTTATCCGCAGAAGCACTGGAATTGTCAAACTTGTAGGCAAACCACTCAGCTGCCAGTCTCCGGGCCAAGTGAAGGCCAATCACTCTCTGTCCCATGCACAATATCTGACAATCGTTTGAAAGAATGCTTCTTTCAACGCTGAATGAGTCATGGGCTGTAGCTGCACGGATCCCAGGAACTTTGTTGGCAGAAATGGCAACTCCAAGTCCGGTACCGCAGATAAGAACGGCACGATCTGCTTCACCTCTGGCAATCCTTTCAGCTGCCTCAATTGCCACCAGTGGATACGCCGTCCCATCGGCGTTGTCACCAACTCCAATATCAACAACACTGGCCACTGCTTTGTTTTTTTGGAGATCAGCTTTGATCGCTTCCTTGTACTCGTAACCCGCTTGGTCAGATCCTACGATCACGCGAAACCCGTCTGACATGTTTAAGTACTATCCTCGAAACTTGCTGAAGAAATCTCCTATCGTCTAAACAATTCTGAGGAGACTAAAATGCAGTGCTGCCGATCTTCAGTGAGTGTTTTTCAATCTCCTCGAATATTTGTATCCCTATATAATCTCAAATACGGAAGTGGCACGCAGTCGCGGCAAAACTTCCCAAAGAGGAAAGTTTTGTGGGGGTATATTTTTCAGCGGACTCGAGACGGAGGTGCCAGGAATGGCTATAACAACCCCCTCAATTCCGGTGTAGATGATTGCAAGAGGGGACAACCATCCACAATACGTTCATTGAAATGTCCAAGCACTTTTTGCCAAAGGACGCGTCCAAGATCGTGCCATACTGCCTGAAGGGAGCGGTGTACGAGAATGAGACTCTGACGTTGCTTGAAAAGGAGAAGGTGATCTTCAACAACCGGTATGACCCGCAAAAAGTCACTCTTATTTCGGGAGGAGGCTCTGGGCATGAACCGGGCTGGTTTGGGTTTGTTGGTGCTGGTATGCTGACTGCTTCCGCCCAGGGCGATGTGTTTGCCAGTCCTAACTACAGGAACGTCATGAGCGCTGAAAAAGCAACCCATTCAGAGGCTGGCTGCATTTTTTTGATTACCAACTACACAGGTGACAACTTGTACTTTGGAATGGCGGCTCAGGAGCTTGTGGCCCGTCACGGAGAGGGCAAGGTGAGAATCCTGCGTACCACCGATGATGTTGCTGTTGGACGCAGCGCTGGATCCCTGGTGGGACGTCGTACGCTGCCAGGAATTTGTCTCCTGATCAAGGTGCTTGGTGCTGCAAGTGAACTGGGCTACGATATCGACCAGGTGTATGCGCTGGGAGAATCGGTGAACTCTGCTATTGCCTCTGTGAACGCCGGACTGGACCATGTGCACATCCCAACCCACCCTCGTGACTCGGATTACGGCAAGCTCGGTGAAGATCAGCTTGAGATTGGTCTCGGAATCCACAACGAGCCGGGAGTGCAAAAGCTAGACCACATTCCCACCAATGAGGCGCTTGTAGCCTCTCTTCTGGCCCTGATCCTGGACCCTACCGACCCCGACCGCGGTTTTTTTAAGCATTCACCCGGAGATAAAGTTGCGGTTCAAATCAACAATCTTGGAGGAGTGTCCAACCTGGAAATCAAGGCATTGGTGTATGCCATTGCTGAAACGTTGAGGGAGAAGTACGGCATCGAGCCAGCCAGAGTCTACGTCGGCAACTTTATCACCTCAATCAACGCCCAAATTTTTACAGTGACTCTTTTCAATGTTACTGAGGCTGCAACAAACGAGTTCCCCGAGGAAAAATTATTTGAGCTTCTGGATGCGCCTACAGAGGCCACCAACTGGCCCAAGAACTTTTTCACCAGCACGGATGCAATCGATGTTAAATCGAGGATTATCACCGATTTCCAGGGCTACGATGACGAGGATATTTCTGCCACCTTTTCAAAAGATATCAAAATGGATCCTGGTCATTTGGAGGAGATAGTTCGCACTGCTGCTCTGAACGTGATCAGAAGAGAACCCGAGATCACGGACTGGGACACCAAGATGGGCGATGGAGATTGCGGCGAGACTCTGAAAACCGGAGCCGAGTGCATTCTTCGCGCTTTGAACGAAGATAAAGTGGCCAAAGAAGGGTCTGTTTTGAGAGTGCTAGCTGCCATTTTGAAGATCGTGAAGGACGACATGGGAGGGACTCTTGGTGCGCTTCTGTTCATCTTTCTGAGATCTTTCATCAGCAGACTGGAGCAGGAATTGCAAGAAGGAGCATCCGACAATGTTTCAAGTTTCGCAAAAGCACTCGACTATGGGCTTAACACTCTATTCCAGTACACCAAAGCTCGTGAGGGTCATCGCACTGTTATGGATGTTCTAATTCCATTCTGCCGTGTCTTTTCGCAGACCCAGGACATCACCAAGGCTGTAGAGGCTGCCGAAAATGCAGCCGAAGGAACCAGAAGATTGCGTCCAAAGCTTGGAAGGGCCACCTACGTCGGTTTGAGTAAAGACCAAAAAGATTTTCCTCCTGATCCCGGTGCCTATGGGGTTTACGAGATTCTGTCTAGTTTGTCATCATAGGATGTGAGCAAGGTCTTTATTTTGTCTTAATTTTGGCTTTGCATAGTTATATTGAGCAACAAGTAATTCTTTCAACGTAATTATTGCTAAAAGTTTGATCTTCAGTGACATTAATTGGCACAAACCCGAGGAAATATCAACTTTTTCACCAACTTGTTGCTTGGATGATTTGAAGCAAGGCCAGTGAAAAATCATCTATACTCTCAATTCAAGACTTTAAAGCTAACTCATAGTTCTACAACTTGATATTCTTATTCAGCTTATCACTTCATAGTTCTTAGCCTCATCAACTCTATTGGTGATCTATGTACAGTAGAGATTCATTTCACATGCTGCTCCGTTCTGCTTACCTCTTTTTGTTTTCTCATTACTTAAGTCATCTTCAGTCCTCCTCACTTGTCTGAAATTCTCACTTTCTTCTCGTCAACATCGAGTTCGTCAAAAACTCCAACGCAGATCTTGCGTCTGACTCCGGCAACATTCTCAGGTTCCTCAACGCCTCGTCGCGATACTTCGAGGCCAAAGCCCTCGTCTGAGCGACTCCATCACATGCCTCAACAGCCGCTTTGGCGATCTGGACGTCTCCCGGCTGAGAGAATTTACGAGAAATCAGAGGTCCCAATTCGGGCCTCGTCTTCCAAGCAAACAAGATCGGAGCTGTGGCCAGTCCAAGCTCCAGGTCTGCACCGGCAGGCTTTCCCAGCTGTTCTGCAGTCGTGGTATAATCCAGCATGTCATCCACTAGCTGGAAACAAATTCCAAGGTTACGGCCAAACTCGTAGCATTGGTCGATAACAGTATCATCAGCTCCCGAAAGAACAGCGGCAGACCGCGACGACTTGGAGATCAAGGATGCAGTCTTGAGATACGTCTTGTGCAGGTAGTAATCAAAAGCCGCATCCACGTTCTGCTCGTGGGTTGGCGTGGTTGCTGGAGGTTGGACAGAGTATTCATGCACTTCCACAGGAACCTTTCCCGTTGGCACTGGCATTAGACGGTTTTCATCGTCAATCAGATTGAGATTGGGTTGGAGAACAGTGTTTTTCAACTGCATGAACTCACCTTCTACGAGATTAGCAATGGCCGTCGAGATCAGTTCCACCACCTCAGTATTGCGAAGACGACTCAGAGCGACAGATGCACGTGCAAGCAAGAAATCACCGGCTAAAACCGCCATCTTGTTGGTGAAGGCAACGTTGCCCGAGTCACGACCACGTCTCGAATCAGAGAAGTCAATAACGTCATCATGCAGCAAACTGGCCGTGTGGATCATCTCCACAATCTCAGCAAGTCTGCGTTGTTTGGGCAACACTCCGTTCGCATTATCGAGTTCAGGTAAAAGTCCTAGGGGCCTCGAGAGCGGGTTCAGAATGATGTTGGGGTTGATTCCGTGGAGAATGCGCAAAGGGGAGATCGATTCGAGAGGGCTCTTTCCAGCAAAAGAGAACCTTCTTGACTCACCCGGATATTCTGGTTGCTCATTGACATCCTGTGAATCCACCGGAATGCGCTGTCTCTGTTCCGCTGGAATCTCACTCAATGCTTTTGAAAGAAGTAAAACGATGAGAGGCCGGACGTTCTTGCCTTCAGCCTCGAAGTAGTACGCAGCCACCCTGTTCAACGTCGGATGACCGGAACCTATGATTGTGGCAATGTTCTTGGCCAACGTGGACATTTCCGAGCTCACAATGGAAAATGGGTCGGAATAGCCTTGTTTGACCTGGACCAGTCGCTCGGCAGCTTCCATAGCTATTGAGAAAGACGAAGCCCGGGCAGGTTCCGTTTTCGGCTGGGGTGAAGAAGATGAAGACGACGAAGATGACGAGGCCAATCTCTTCCGGTTCATACGGAACAGCAGCCGCGGCTGTAGCTTCAACGAGCAATTGGTTCGAAGCATTTCAAGAGTATGGCGATTGCTCCAGATAGCACTTTCCCAAATGTGTCCAATGGCTATAACGGCTCTAAATTTCTAGGCAATGAATAGCCACGCTTACTTAGCACTGCTGTGGGATTCGCCACGTTGCAAAACAAGAACAAAAACGACCAACTGGCTAAGAAAGGACAGAGGCTTGTCGGAAACGTACGCTCCAATGGTCTTCGGACAGTTCTGCCCAAGGTTTTGGTGACACGTTATTGATGACAGAAACTTTATCTGAGACCAGGGCTCGCAACGAAGTGGAGTTAGTAGTCGTTTCTGGACACACCAGAGTGATAATGGCTAGTTATAAGCACTTCAGAAGTTATGACAAGCTTCTGAATAGGAGAACCCGATGTTATGTATTCAATGTGTGTTTTGGTGGAGAATTGGGGCAGTGAAAACTCGCAACGGATTTCCAGTGCTCATAACGATAATCATTGCCTTGTTGATTTAGCGATTAGGTTTGGCCTGATTTTAAGGTTCTTCCAAAATTGTATTTCAACTGAAGCAGCTATGGATACCCGCTACCTAGTCTTTGCCAGGTGTTTGTTATACCCCCCTGTCACGCACTATGAGAGTGAGTTAAGATGCATGATTTCATAGCTGCTGGCCATCCTCTTGGGACCGGGAATTACTGTTCCTCGGTGTAGCCAAATATACATGGCTTGTATATGCAACTGTATCCTACGCACACCTTCCATTCCCCTAATTGCCCCCGGAAACCCCTGAATAGATCAACACACGTTCCGAATCGCACCTCTGGTATTGAAGTGCATCAACCAATCACGTGACAAATTCCTTCTCACAATTCTGCCCGCCTCTTGAACAGGCCAGCTACGCTGTACTTTCCAACACTACAAGCAATTCACGATTTCTTGCTCAAAATGGCTAGCGAATGGGTGTCTTCGTTCCCCGGATTTAAATCGGTTCAATCCCTCGGAAAGAAGGCCTACGCCGGCGTGCTAAGAACCGGCCCGGTGCCGAGGCACATTGGCTTCATAATGGACGGGAACAGGCGATACGCCAGGCGTCGCAACATAGAGCTCAAAGAAGGCCATAATGCCGGATTTGAAAGCATGGCGCGTACGTTAGAGACGTGTTACGATTGTGGAGTTGAGTGTGCCACGGTATTTGCGTTTTCCGTGGAAAATTTCAACCGGTCTGCGTACGAGGTGGAGTGGTTGATGGAGCTCTTTAAGCACAAATTCTCTCAAATCGTGGAGCACGGTGACATGTGCGAACAATATGGAATCCGAGTACGTGTTCTGGGGGACATAGAACTGCTCCCTAACGATGTGATAAAGGTGCTACGGCGTGCAGAACAGATCACGGAGAAGAACACCAGGGCCGTCCTTAATGTTTGTTTCGCATACACAGCCAGACATGATATCCGCCACTCGATCCAGCAGACCATCTCCCAAGTTGTTAAGGGGGAGCTGGATTCGACAGAGATATCTGAACAAACGTTGGAGTCGAATCTGTACACTGGTGGCCTTCCTCCGTTGGAGCTGTTGATCCGCACATCTGGTGTTCACCGACTCAGTGACTTCCTTCTTTGGGAGTGCCATACGTCCACTTGCGATATCGAGATCGTGGACACGTTATGGCCGGAATTTGGCGTCAAGGACATCTGCTGGATACTGTTGAAATGGAGTTTCAACCGGATGTATGGGCGGAAGTTGCAGGGCGTGGAAGCGAGAGACGATCTGAAGGGAGAGTGAAGAGGAAAGGAAGATATTTAAAGGTTCTAGGAAGGTCCAAGGAGATCCTGGAGGATTTCAAGAGACGATTTGACAGGACCCAGGAGGTTTCAAGGCACAGAATAGGTCTGAAAGAGAACTGACGAGGATTAAAAAGAAATAATGAGGATCTCAGAGGACTAACAAAGGACTCGAGAAGGCCTAAGGACTTGAAAGAGTATCAAAGATGGGGACTATAAAGCACTCAAGAGGTCTTCAGATGTCTGAAACAGACCAAAGAGAGTTTCAAGAACTCACCCTGAATACTCATGTACACTACAATAACCCAAAACAGTAACTGACCCTTGCATTATTCATCTATTTTCAACTGATTCCAGGATCCAACGACTTAACTAGTCACTAACTGGCCACTAACTAGCACCACCTCAACGAACCCTGTTCGCTGACTTAGTCGGTCTTTTTGTTCAGCTCCTGCGCCTTCTCAAACTCCGTCTTGAAGTTGTCCGCATTCTCCTTGTTGCCAAATCTGATGGCCAGGGTCAATGCTTCGGGTTCGCCCTCTGCAACATCAGCAGTAACAGAGTACACCCACGATCTGTCCGAGCCCACATTGGGCTTCAGCGCATAGTCTGGCGAAATGTAGTGATTAGCACAAACCTTCAACGTCTTGTCTCTCCTCATCAATAACCGGACCTTTCCAGTCTGCTTGTGTTTCAAAAACTTGACATCACCGGTTCCCCTCTCCTTCCACTCCTTCGACTCAGCAAAGAACTTGAACAACTTGGCGCGCACCTTCAGCAAAACCTCCTCATCCTCCTCATTGGTCTTCACCTCAACCTTCTCAAGCTTCACAAGGGGTTCGAAATGGACGTCTGGCGACTCGGGAGCCTCTTCATCGGCCTTGTCCTCCTTCTCTTCCTCCTCCTTCTTCTCAGTAGTCTCCTCCACCTTTTCCTTTTTTGGAGCACCGCCAAACATCGAGAAGACGGATGCAGTGGGTGGAGCTGGCACCTCCTTGGTCTCTACGGGCTTTGTTTCGTCAGACATGATTGCGGACGTATGGTTGAATTGAGATTGTTTGGGTCAACAACACAGATCGATCGTGGCAACAAAATTTGTTCGCCAGGGTAGTGCCATGACCATTTTTGGGTCTTGTTGGTCGTGCACCCACCACCATTCCCCGTTGCGGGTCGTGCATGGACCTTATCCCACAGGGCTGTTTCCACTGTATTCTACATGTGTCAGTTTGGGCCAGTTTTCTCTCTAGTATCTTCCACTGAATAACTTGTTTTTCAGACAAAACTTATCAGCATCTGAGCAGGATGTCGGACAAACTGCCTACATACAAAGATTATTACCACAGACGGACGTCGTCGGCGTCGGATGACGTGGACCCGTTCTCCACCCCGGATCTTTACTATGGCCCCCAGACTGACCCCAGCACTGCCAAAAAGACCAGTTCTCTTGGAAGAACTCGTACGATGAGCGTTGTCGTTCCAAAGAAACAAGGAGGCTTTCAAGGCCATACTTTTTCACCTATAATGTCAGCCTCGAATTCGCCTACTCCGTCACCGGCTCAATCAAGCCGTGCTTCTCCTGTACCAGGGGCACCGTTCCCCACTCGTGGACAACGTGCCAACTTCTCCTTGGCCGAGGACGATGATATCAAGGCTTTGGCAACATCGCGGCCAAGCAGCCCTTTGCCTCCCGGGTTTTTGGATGGGTTGTCGCAACTTCCACAGGGAGGTCCTGTGTACCACAATCAAGAAGTGAATAACTCACAGTTTCAATTGCCGACTGGTTCCAGTGCCAGTACATCAAGTGGACTCAGAAGACGAGCAAGTGCAGACGGGGCACTTGGCGGAGTCAGCAAACGATTTTTTATCAGCGATATCGACTCAACTCTGGCCGAGCTATTGGAGAGCGAGGACACTAACCAGGACTACCAGATCACGATCGAGGATCGCGGACCCAAGGTATTGAAATTGGGAACTGCCAATTCCAATGGGTTCAAGATGTACGACGTGAGAGGCACATATATGCTGTCCAACTTGCTCCAAGAGCTGACGATTGCCAAGAGAATGGGCCGCAAGCAGATGATTCTGGACGAGGCCCGGCTCAATGAAAATCCAGTCAACCGACTCAAGAGGATGATAACGACCCAGTTCTGGAAAAGTCTGACGAGGCAATTGTCGCCTTCTCATCTGGTGGAAATGGCACGCGATCCCAAGATCCACACTACTCCAGAGTCTAGGCTCCCGAGGATCTACGTACCTCACGGAGAGACGGAAAAGTTCGAGTTCTTTACGGCTTTTGCTCGTGATCACCCAGAGGTAGAGCTCCAGGTGGAGTATCTTCCAGAGAAGATCACTCCCGAGTACGTCCAAAGCATCAATGGAAAGCCCGGGCTTCTCACGCTGGCAATGCGGTCAAAACCACTGGCCAAAGAGACGGGGTCGGATTTTGAAGCCGACTCGGCAAAACATGTTTTGGAAGGGTTTCCCTATGTAGTTCCTGGTGGACGATTCAACGAGCAATATGGCTGGGACTCTTATATGGAGTCGCTTGGTCTGTTGTGTGATGATCGAATCGACCTTGCTATTGGAATGGTGGAGAATTTCATTTACGAGATTAGGTTCTACGGCAAGATTTTGAATGCCAATCGCTCGTACTATCTGTGTCGGTCCCAGCCACCATTTCTCACAGATATGGCTATCAAATGCTACGCGTATTTGAAGAGCCACAAATGGGATGACGATGGTTACTACAAGGAGCCTCTGGAGTTTCTGAAGAGGGCTTTCCAGGCAGCTGTTAAAGAGTATCGCACGGTTTGGTGTTCTGAACCACGCTTGGACTCCAAGACAGGATTGTCTACGTACCATCCGGATGGTTTGGGTATTCCACCTGAAACAGAGTCAACCCATTTCGAGAGTCTCCTGCGGCCATATGCGGAAAAGTTTGGCGTTTCTATCGAGGAATTCCAACGATTGTACAATTCTCGTGAAGTGGCCGTACCGGAGCTGGACCAATACTTTGTCCATGACCGTGCAGTACGTGAGAGTGGCCATGACACCTCATATAGATTGGAAGGAATTTGTGCCGATCTAGCAACAGTTGATCTCAATTCATTGCTGTACAAATACGAAATCGACATTGGAACTGTGATCCGCGATGTGTTTGACGACAAGTTTGAAGATTGGGAAGGAGACGTTGGTTCGAGCGCAGAGTGGTTTTCCCGTGCAAAGGCACGCAAAGAGACCATGGACAAGCTGATGTGGAACGAGAAAGAAGGCATGTATTTTGACTACAATATTCGAACTGGCCAACCTTCGTGCTACGAGAGTGTGACAACATTCTGGCCTATGTGGGCTGGACTGTGCACAAAAGAACAGGCTGCCATGCTTGTGACTAAGGCATTACCACGCTTTGAAGAACTGGGAGGGTTGGCAGCCGGAACACTGCGCAGTCGTGGAGAAATCTCGCTTTCAAGACCCTCTCGTCAATGGGACTATCCCTTTGGATGGGCTCCCCAGCAAATCCTGGCATGGGTCGGCTTGAATCGGTATGGCTATACGAGTGTGACACGCCGTATCTGCTATCGCTGGCTTTATCTCATGACCAAAGCTTTTGTGGATTACAACGGCATCGTGGTGGAGAAGTACGACGTGACTCGGGGCTCGGATCCACACAGGGTAGAAGCCGAATACGGCAACCAGGGCTCGGACTTCAAGGGAGTAGCCACCGAGGGATTTGGCTGGGTAAATGCCTCATTCGTTTATGGCCTTCAGTTTTTGGATCGACTTGGAATTCGCGCGCTTGGAATGTGTACTCCACCGCACGTGTTTTTCGAGCGGATGAGTGCTGTTGAGCGGGCAAACTATGCCCTGGAATAAGATTAGGGACCTGGGGAGACAGGGACTGGAATTGAGGAAATGGGCAAATTGGAAGAACAAAAAAATACAGGAAATTGGGAGATATAACAACCCCAGAAATGAGGAACATATGAAAAATACAACTTGCTTTTAGACATGAAGATATCTTCGTAGAAAACCGGCGAGGCGGACAGATATCGTAGAAACCCGGGTGAAATACCAGATTCAAACGGCTGTCAAAAAGTGAGACAGCCAGTAATTGTAAGAACTAGACGGGTGGTACTTGGGCGAGGTTCCTTTTCACCGGCCGATCACATGTGCCCCGGAGATGGAATGGGAAGAATGGGAAGAGTGAGATGAGCATCAGACAAGACGACTCCAATGTCAAAGCAGGTGTAGATGGACAGTCGGGGCCGTAATTACAGTGTGAGCGCCGGGGCAATGGGTTTCAGCTTTGCTCTAGGAGGTGGTTTAACGTGGTTATCTGAAGTGGGAGGCTACAGTGGTACCGTGCAGATTAGTATGGGGAAGGGCCACTAAGTATGGCTCTAGACGTGGTAGTACGCCCGCTGTAGGACCTTGCTTCAGTCCAAACTGTCCTTCTGATGTTTATTCCCGCGCGAAATTCGGAGGCTTGTTTGTTATTTACTATTTGTTTTTGTTATGGTTTGGGCTATGAAATAGGCCCCGTGGGGACCAATTCAAGACTAAGCTGAGCCTGCATGAGACACTATGTATGGGCCAACGAAAAAGCTAGACATTTCAAGAATTAAACGTGGGTTTCACCAGAAAAAAAAATAGACCTCTTGAATTTCCTCAGACAAAATCATCCAGCCAAAAAACCAGTTTTGTTTACGAAATCTAAGCCATACCAGACAAAACACTAAGTATGGCCACTAGGATGTGTCACAAAGTAAGCTGCAGGCTGCGCATAGTCCAGCTGCACACAGTACTACTTAACAAGCTACTCACCAGAAGACCCCACCACACTCATCCCCCCCCCCCTTGATATAATCCGAAAATCAACTCATAGACCCTGCCGTGCTCGTGATATCATTGCCCTTCAAAATGCCCTTCTCCAACACCCTTTCCCAACTCCTCCACCCGTCCCCGACTAGTTCCCCTTCCCACCGGACGGATCAATGGAACGAACGTAACCAAACGCAATCTGTAAATCTCCACTCTCTTTTGACCCTGCCGGAACCATTACCACAAACGCCCGGGGTGTCAAATCAATCCGGGCGGGTAGAGGGGCTACGCTATGCTTAATAGCCTAACCGCTTAACCCCCTCTGTGGGGTCTTGGGGTAGGTCTAGAAATAGGCCAAAACACGGATATGCAGAAGAATAACACTACACATAGATAAAATTCGATATCTAGTCATACATATCAAATAAACACTCGTTCGTGATCACAAATATCAAATTTTCACCCAAATTTTAGATATATCCCGCCGTTTTTCGCGGCCCCCACCAAAATCCATACCAAAATTTCTTCGCTGTGATACTCAAATTCTGCAAAGAGGTCACACCTTTTTCTGAAGAAGCTGCCACCCCCCCCTCGTGTGGAGCTTTTGTTTAAATAGCGCCTAGCGTCCCCTTTTTTTCTGGGGAGGTTGCCGTTGGTGTTGTTTATCTTACTATTAGAACAAGCATTATTTTGTGGTTTCCATATATTTTGCAAGGAATCTCGTATATTGCGAGATCATTTTAGTTGTTATTGTCATCCGGTATCATTGCTGCGCGATTTCCCCATCGGCTTATCTATAGTGTTAAGACCCGAGGCCTGTTAAGCACTTTTCACCATCTTCCTTCTTCTCGGGCGGTTTCTATTTTTTTCCCACTATCATGACCAAAGTTACAATTTGCGGTGCCGCTGGAGGCATCGGTCAGCCTCTCTCGCTGCTGGTGAAGCTCCATCCGCTGGTGGACCAGCTATCGCTGTTTGACGTGGTGAACGTGCCCGGAGTGGGTGCGGACCTTTCGCACATCGACACAGACTCGTCGCTAGAGTCCTTTCTGCCAGCTGACGATGGTCTAGCCAAAGCACTTAAGGATTCAGATCTTGTAATAATCCCAGCCGGTGTTCCACGCAAACCGGGCATGAGCAGAGACGATCTGTTCAACATCAACGCTGGCATCGTCCGTGACCTTGCCGTCGGAGTCGCTACACACGCCCCCAAGGCCTTTGTTCTGGTTATCTCGAATCCAGTCAACTCAACCGTGCCCATTTTCAAGGAGGTGCTGGCTAAGCACGGGGTTTTCGACCCTCGTCGTCTTTTGGGTGTGACCACACTGGACTGTGTTCGCTCCAACACATTTGTGGCTGGGCTGCTGGGTGCCAAGGCTTCTAAGCTGGATGTTGCTGTTGTCGGTGGACATTCTGGCGAGACCATTGTGCCACTGTTTTCGTCTCTTCCTGGCTACTCTAAACTGTCGGATGCCGAGGTGGATGCCCTCGTTCACCGTGTTCAATACGGAGGTGATGAGGTGGTTCAGGCTAAAAATGGAGCTGGTTCTGCCACTCTCTCCATGGCATATGCCGGTTACAAATTAGCAGACCAGATTCTGAAGGGTCTGAATGGCGAGAAGAGCACCTCTTCTGCATTCGTGTATCTCAAGGACGACAGTCTGAGCGGAGCCAAGGAGACACGTGCATTGGTTGGAAAGTTTGGTGGTGAACTCGATTTCTTTGCCATTCCTGTCGGGCTTGGGCCAAAGGGTGTTGAAAGCATCGAATATGGCGTTTTGGAGAAGGTTAACGCGAAGGAGGAAGAGCTGCTCAAGGTTGCAGTGGGTCAGCTGGGTGTTAACATTGCCAAGGGCACGGCCTTTATCAAGGGTTAGACGGAGATATATATGTTAGGTTAGGGAGTGTTCATGGTCTTTTAAAATATGTTTGATGAAATGACTGGTCTAGTGGGATCATGCAGATTGGAAATTATGATCATGCAGTAGTGCTTTTTGGGACTTATAGGGCATAATATTGTAAGAGCTGGTACTTCGAGAGTCAGCGACAGGTTCGGAGGGACAATAGCAAAAGTTAAGAAGGTTTTGATCGATTTGAAAATAGTTGAGATCCCGAGAAACTTGAATTTTTTGTAGAGCTTGAAGGGCCTAAATGGGATAATGGCTAGCCATAGAGCTTGAAAGCGTGAAAACCCATGAAAAACTTTTAAAAGTCCGTATGGTTTTTTTTTGAAAAACTCACAGCAAATTTCATTCGATAAGAACGACGAATAAACGCAATTATTTCAATTCTAAACAACAAACAGCCCAACCAATTGCGTTACTGTGTCAGGCAATGTCTTGCAGAGTCTCTTCACTGTAGTATCTTAGTAGAATAGCCCACTAAGATTTGGTCTCTAGGACCACCTACAAATTGATAAATTCAATGCCACCATCAAAACGGCCTTCACTACACTCTGAATGGGTCTACATCTCATATTTCAAATCTTAGATTAATCTTCTCCCTCCGTATTAGTCTCGTTAGTTTAGATGTATCCAATCTTGTTAGCGATATCCAAAGCATCGTAGTCAGCAGTCAAACGGACAAACGCCTTCTTGGTACCGTTAGGTCTAATCAAAGTGTTGACGGACTCCACCTCAACCTCGTACAGGTCCTTGACGGCCTTCTTGATCTGGTACTTGTTGGACTTGAGGTCAACCTGGAACACCAAAGTGTTACCGTCCTCGACCTTCTTCATAGCGGTCTCAGAGGTGATTGGGTTCTGGATGATCTTGTAACCGTCCAGTCTGTTGTAGTGTGGGACGGACTTGGTGTATTTTGGAGATCTGGCCAACTTCAAGGTCTTTGGCAGACGGAAGGAGGTGTTGGTTCTCACCTTCAACTTCTTGGAAGAAGAGGCACCCTTGAGGGCAGATTTCTTGGCAGCAACAGCGGCTAAGGATTAGGTTAGTAAACTGGTGATGACGGTGAAAATCTCAGTGAGGATACCACTTGTTTTCAGATGGTTTGTAGATTTTTCAATGTTTCACTTCAAGCCCTTAAGTTGCGCAACTTCTCAAAGTCTTGTAGTCTTGTCATATCCCCAAACCATCTTCGAAGAATACCTCAGCGTGATACTAGTTCAACATACTATTTGGAGCCATTTTGTGTCTGTGATTTGATGATCTGAACGCAAGCTGAGAGTCCAGCCAAAAGAGTTCAAGAGGTTGGAAAATTGTACCAGGAGGGAGAGAGGGCTCGGAGGGATGAGGCAGCGGTCTTGTTGCCCTGAGTTACATCACGTGTTAAAAAAGAAGTGAAAACACGTGATATATTGTTTGTCGCACACCAACCTGGATCCTGAAAGTTTGTGTGGCGCACTATGATTTCTCCAATACTCTACAGCACCAATCAATAATTCATGATTCTATGTTCAGGATTGGTTAGACTCCATATATACACGTTCTAGACTCTTCTAGGCCTTGGACCCTTCACACCACCGAACTTGAGGGGGGTAACGTTACTGACTCGCGCGATCTTGTTCTTGACGTTAAACCCCTCCTTTCCAAAGAGAGCATCCTGGAACCCACGGTCTCCCTTTCCAAATCCAGTCATTTTAACTTCGAGAGGCCTGTTAAGATATCCCTTCTGCTCCATGATCGAAAACAGCTTGGCAGCTACCTGGAATCCGGCTTCCTGCTCACTTCTGTGCATACCCCTAAACCCAAGCATACCTGTACTCAGACTTGTCAGCACCCTTTCAGGCAACTGAAGATGGTAAAGCACATGCTGGTTATGTGATTGGTCAGCATTGCGTCTCTCGTAGTTCAGATCCCTGTAGACCCCGGTCAATGTGAGAATCGTGTTGTTCCGCGAGAACTTGGCGTGGATGATATATCTGACAATCTCCTCATTCACACCCTGCGTTGTGTTAACAGAAGCTGGAGTGGCAGTCGCAGACTTCATCGATGGTTGCTGTTTTGCCTGTTTCAGGACTGTGCTGAACGTCAACGGTTTGGCCGACGTAGCGTCTGGGAATGGTTAGTACCGAAACTGGGCACTGAAAACGTCCAAAAAAAACTCACAAGTCGCCCTTAGGCTAAGTGGCCTCAACGCTCTTATGTACGAGAACATCGAAATACTGTGAAATGATTGTACAATGTGTATATTCCGCCTTATAAATCCCAATCCTGCAAATGCGAAATCTCACTCGCTTCTCAACGATGGAGGGGTGTGCACGAACCAATATGAGTGGCTGAGTGCTGGATCCGCTCTTGTTTTGTGTGTGTGTGTGGTCTCTTATACTTGTTCCTTGTTCTGAGTCCCTCCAGAGAAACCGTTCGAAAGGCTTGAAAAAGCTCCAGGAGACGGATTATCTGCACTGCTAAGCGGCGTGTGTTACTGGTGGAATTTAGTCTGTTTTTGCGAAATCACGTGCTCTTTTGGACAAGCCTCTAGAGCTCTGTGTGGTAACTGGAGTTTGACACGTCTTCGCCTGCGATTGCAATATTGAAGACATTTATTCCGACCAAATCTACCAGCTTCAGCTTGATAGAATTATGGTGCGCGTATTCAACGGACTGCCTTCGCTGGGGGCCCAAAAAACTACCCCCGAATACCTTGTTCAGAGCGTGACGAACCAACAAGACGGCTCTACGCACCCTATGGTGATCCAGGAGCACCGCAAGTTAGGTGAGGGTGCGTTCGGAACTGTGATGGAGGCCTCTCTTTCTTTCACAGAGACTAGAGAATGGCTGGGACCATTTGCCATCAAAAAAGTGCCTGCCCAGACGGAATATAAGTCGCGGGAACTTGAGATCCTGCGCAACACAAACCACCCCAATGTCGTGGGACTCAAATTCTTTTACAATTACCCAGATAAGAGTGATCATGACAAGCTTTACCAGCATCTGGTAATGGAATCACTGCCGTGCACCCTCCAGACAGAGATCAAGCTCTTCTACAATGCCGGCTATGTGCTCCCCACCCCCCATGTTCAGGTATACACTTTCCAAATCGCAAGGGCAATGAACTATCTGCACAGCCTTGGCATCTGCCACAGAGATATCAAACCCTCCAATATCTTGATTGATCCTGCGAGTCTGATTCTGAAAATCTGTGACTTTGGCTCAGCAAAGAAGCTCGAGCCGCACCAGCCCTCTGTCTCTTACATCTGTTCCCGATATTACCGGGCTCCAGAGTTGATTGTGGGTTGTACGATTTACACGACGCAGATAGATGTTTGGGGATTGGGTTGTGTTCTGGGCGAAATGCTCATGGGAAAACCCATATTCCAAGGCCAGGACCCCTTGCTTCAGCTCAAGGAAATAAGCAAGCTGCTGGGACCACCGGATCGCTCATTCATCTTCAAATCTAACCCTTCCTATGACGGTCCCATGTACCAGGACCGGCTGTTTGCATCCGACGTTCCGGCGAGATACACCAAGGTGTTCCCCAAAGCCGCACCCGAGGCTCTGGACTTGCTAATGCGCGTGTTGGTGTATGAACCAGAGAGGCGACTGAGACCTCGCCATGTGTTGGTGCATCCTTTCTTTGCGGATATGAGACAGCCAGGATTTAAGGTGACTCCAAGTGGCAACCGTCCAAGCATCGTGGTGACTCCGCAGCTCTACAATTTCAGCAAGTTCGAACTACAAATTTTGGGAGATGACGTTTCCAAAATACTGCCTTATTCGCTGTTGAAATGAGGTGCGTTTCAAGCACCACATCCAGGGCTTATACATGCCATGGCTTTCTGGGCGAGAACTATTACTTTCCGCGTTTCTAAACGGTAAAGTTTTGCCGTTTGCCGTATGTGAGATTGCGCTTGCGATGAAGACTTCTGAATGGCACATTCTTCACTAGACAAAACCTTTAATTGGCAGACAAATCTTCTTGATAGAAAGTGCCCTGGCTCCACCCCTATTCTTTTTTTTTCTATAGTTGCATCGGACAAATTCCCAGGTGGTTTCGTTAATATATACTCTCTAATCGGTTATTGCTAAAAGCTTTCCATCCTCTCATAGTGCCAGCGAGTAACTGTAGTCATCCTCCAGATTCTGGACTATCCACAACGTGATACAACTCAACATGATGCACGCGTTGCTTACCACGTTGGAGACACCCATGCCCACCGTGGGGAACGAGGTGAAATTTTTGACCAGGAACTTCAAAATCAACACCAAAAACGAGCCGCTGATTCCAATGGCCAACAAAGAGAAGCCGAGAAACAAAACGAGTCGTGCCTGCCACGTTGTCGAGCTGGACCCGAAACCACCTTCGCTACTGAGCAGTCTGGACTTCTCGATTGAGTTGACTATGAGCATTCCAAATGAAGAGCAGATGGCAGGGATCCAGTCGATGAACGTCACGTGGACCACGGATGCATTCACTGACTTAGAGTAAATGGCCGCATCCACCATAACCCAGAATCCAATAGCATACTAGAGGGGGAGTTAGTTAACAGGTCTTGTTAGCGGCAAGAGAATGAGAACTTACTAGGGCACCCGACAGATACACACCGACGGCCCTCACCGTCGCCGAATTGGGCAATTTAAATGCCGAAAACTTGAACAGTCTTCCGTTGTCCATTTTGGGTCAAACAAGTGTGGTTTTTATTGCGATAGAGGTGCTGCTGTCATAACCCAAACATACGTATCTACTCTAAGCCATGGCCCCCTGTCTTGTTTGCCCGCATTATGGATGACAGTCAGGGCTTGTGCGGCTGTGCTCGTAGCCGCCAGAACTTTGGGCGTCTAATTTTTTTGGCGTTTCTAAGGCGCCACTACGGCCTGAGTTCAGATATAATTCTCTTTGTACATAGGAAAATATGAAAGAGACAAGCATCCGTATGCGCTTAATCCTCTGAGCGAGATCTACCAAGAAGACCTCTAAACCCCCTCTTAACCGCTTACATCCGCTCGATCTGTTCGTCAACAACGTTGATTAGCAGATTCTCTCTGGTCTGGCTGTCAGTCTTGATCCACTGCGGCACATATTTCCAGTCGGCAATCTGAATAACACCGTTGAACACAAGCGTTCCGAATACCAGTAAAACGAACCCCAGTAACTGCATAGACTTGAAGCTCTCCCATCCAAGGGCAAGCGAAACTATCCATACAAGCAGAGTGCGCGAGGTGTCAATTGTAGATCTGGCTGTTGCACTCAAGCGATCTGTTAGTGATAAACCAAAAAAGTTGAAACTTCCAATGCTAAACATGATTGCGACGGAGGACATCCACACAGTGGGGAAGTTGATAAGCTGATAAAAGGCGGTTGAAACATCGAACGGTCCCCCTCTTCCCTTATTACCAGCAGCCAAGTCCATCAACAGCATTCCAAGAAGAGTAACACCAAACCCATAGGTGCCTTCCCATCCAACTAGCTTGACTGGAACCATGGTCCACCTGGACATAATGTACTCTTCAACAACAAACTGACTTGCCGAGAAGATTTCTCCAATAAAAATCATGGACATTCCAATGGCAATAGAAGAGGCAGAGGGGCCGTCACTCGCATCTCCATTTCCTCCACTGGCCAGACCCACCAAAAAGACCCCAAACACAACCACAAACAATGCAGTCCATTCGATTCGCGAGATCTTGCGATTGAGAAACAGCACTGAGAATAGTGCCACAAACAAGATCAGAGTTCCACGGGTCATTTGATAAACGCTCACCGGCGTGTAGAGCAATCCAAGGTTAAGCAGAGTGGTTCCACAGATATCGCATATAGCTGGCACCGCAAGCACGAACGACTGACCAGCGCGGAGTTCTGTCTTTATACTGGATTCAACGGTGGAAACAAGAGGCGTTGTCTCACTAACTCGTTGATATTTAGTGGTATACCGAGCTGATAAAAACGATGCTAGTACGAACAGCCAGCAACCGGACTCCCCCACAAACATCACCAGTGTTTGCAACACAGGCTGCTCAAATAGCTTTCTGTTCACGGGATCGTCACAAAATGCCACACACTGATTATCTTGGTATTTTGTGAAGATTGAGTTCAGACATCCGGTGATCACGGTTCCGGCCACGATGAACGGCAGCTGCATTTGGTTAGTGTCCTGTACAGCGTGTTTTTATGCGATTATTCGCGATCTGTTTCCTCAGATTAGAGATATCTGTATTGTAAACATACCCCCCATGAGAAAGCCATAGTTTTCCAAGTCTCAATAGCAAAAAGGATGGACGTTGAGATACGCGGTCGGCTAACTGAATGCGACTGAAGCGCACGGCTTAAGTCTTGGGTTTGAGATTAGGAGCCCCGTGTAAAACTGATCCTAGTGCATCATCAGATCCAGTGAGTTAAAGATAGCGATGATAGTCCAATATACCTGGTAACAACTCTATGTTTTCGCTCAAAAGAGGGACAGTAAATGTCATAAGGCATCAGTCCTATCGGAAACCAGCTCAGCGATGCGGTTTTGCCGACCTGGTGAGCTCCTCGGCAGAACTAGTTCAAAGTCTCCATGCTACCACTGGCTTGCCGTGGTGGGCCTTCATACCCATGTTCACGTTTGGATTTCGAGCAATTACGACTCTTCCGATAGCTATTTCTCAAAGAATCAGGCTAAGAAAGCAAAATTCGCTGCGCCCACTGATAACTGCCACAGGCCCAATTCTGCGGATGAAGCTAGCAGCTCATGCTCAATCACAGGCCCAGGCCAGGCAACTTTCGAAGGACCCGCTGGATTCTCTGAAAGAAACCCTAAGTTACGAGAAAATCGTCGTCTTAGCGGCAAAGGAGAATCGTAAACGCCAGAAAGTCCTCTTCAAGAAAAATGGCTGTCAGGTCTGGAAGTCAGTTCTGCTACCTGCAGTTCAGATACCCGTTTGGCTCTCTCTGAGTTTCACGTTCAGGTCACTGACCGGATGGCAAGGATGGCATTCAAGTGACAGGCCATTGGACCCTTCTTTGTCAAGAGAGGGATTTGGTTGGGTGACTGATCTGACTTACGCTGATCCGTATACAATTTTGCCGATTGTTCTCGAGGCATTGGCACTGGTGAATATCGAATGGAACAACCGAACATTGAGTCTGATGAGACTGACATCCAAGGGAAAGGGAAATTCGCGTCCAACTATGTTTGATGCTATGATTAACACCTCGCGTATAGGCGTGGTGTTTTTGATGGTGGTTTCGTCCCAAGCACCAGCTGCTCTATCGCTATATTGGATTAGCTCCAATGTGTTTTCGTTGCTACAAAATGTAGCATTGGATCGTTTGCTGCCAATATCGTATTCGCCATACATGCAATATTCGAAGAAGACCCCTGTGGCGGATGCTGTTTCTCTGGTGCCGGTGAGGGCCTAGAGCTTATGACGATAACGTGAAAAATGAACATTTAAAACTCTTGAAATGCGCAAAAGAGTTGTTTTAGCATGTTGTATATATTCAGGACTTCTTCTGCCTCTTAGTGTTTCTCGTATTTTTGGTCTGTTTGGTCGGTTCCAGAGACCTTTTCACGGTTGCCTGACTCTTGAACATAGCCCAGGCCCGACTTTCAACAGCATTCAGATCAGGATTGTCCATAAGTTTTCCAACCTCGAAAGCTTTGGGCAAATACTCTTTCATGTACTCAGATTTGGTATATTTGATCTTTCCGGCGCTTTCTGCAAAGTATAGAAATGCCTCGTCCGAAAAGAATGGAGGCACCACCACTGTACCATTCTTGGACTTGACCTCACTGAGCAGCGAAAGCACCAAAGATGCCGTTGCTATTCCAACACCTCTTAAAGTGCACAAAATATCGGCAGCCTTTGAAACAGCGCTGGAAAATCCCTCAAGATCAACTTCGGGCCAAATTTGAGCTGAGGAATCGTAGTATGCCATCATCGCTTTGAATGCGGCTCGCGTAGCACTCTCAGCTTGGTCGTTGGATCTGATCAACTTCATCAGAGTCGGCCGAAACTTACCCTTTGCCAGTTTCCACTCCATTAGAAGACTCAGTTCGTCTTGGGTAAGATGCGTGTCTTTTCTCGAGGCCAAAATTGTCGGCAACTCGACTCTCCTCCAATGGTCTAGAGACGCGAAGTCAAGGCCGTCGCCATACACCTTTCCAGCCTTTGAGGCCGTTACAATTTCCATACTTTTGTCATAGACATCATCCGAGCAATTGATTAGTTCTTCATATCGCGACATGGCAAATGTTGTAGTAGTCTTTACTGATGTGATTGAGAAGGAGTATCATGAGAAGATGCTCTGTTAACGCGTGTTGAAAAATATTGTGCGTGCGGCTCACAGATGTATCTGGCCCAAGACGAGATTTGAGTCCTTGAAAAAAACAAGAAACGGTGAAAAATTACCTGATATTTGCAAAAAATAGTTTTGTAAGAGCTTAGGGTGGCCCTTTTTATTTTACCAGTTATATTATTTGCCAAAATTGGCACTATTCAGCCCGAATTCAGCCCAAATTCCTCACAGCTCACATTCTGAGTACCCAAGTATCTCATTCTTCTTTTTTTTCCTACAAGTGCTTCAATTCTCATATCATGGTTCATTATTCATTCTAAGATACTGGGCACTACCCCAGCATGCTCCTCTTACGGCCACGCAACCTGACATCTTCTAATCTTCTCAATGTCTCTGTACACGCCTTGGCGCCTAGTTTGCCTTTAAGCTTATGGGCGGCTTCGTAACCCGCCACTAAAAAGCCATTATACTCTTTGGCATACACGGAGTGTGTGCTTGTCAATGCTCTCTCCAAGACGTACAAATCAACGGCCCTGTCTTCAGCGAGACCCGAGTAGGAACTCAAACCAAAATCAATCAGCGTGGGTCTTTCCACTTCGTTGGTTTTTGAAGCTTTGAGCATTATATTAGAGCTTGTAAGATCACCATGAACGATTCCCTCTAGGTGCAATTGGGCCACCATTGCACCAACGCGCTTCATGATATCCTCAGCGACCGCACCAAGAGCGATAGATTTGGCGTGGTCTTCCGGTACAGCCTCCTGTCTTCTCTCCATCAGCCACAACCAGTTCTTCAGAGAGCTTACAGTTCCATCTTCGAGTGTGAAACCAACAAAGTCCATCCAGATGATCCCATTCGTGCCATCCATCGCCAACAGCCTCGGAGCATCCACTCCAAGCAGCAACAGTTTTTGCAACAATTTGGCCTCTGACGCCGTTCTGGATCGTGTTATTTGTGAATCCAAACGCGGATGACGATAAGGCTTGGGTGGCCTGTATTTAACAATGAATTTCGTCTTGTTGTCAACCAAAGCCGGTTTCGTTTTCAGATATGGATGCGTCTCAGTGGTGAACACTATGGCTTCCGCACCCTGTGACACCACCTCCAGCGAAATTCCTGCCAAATGCCTCTGTGCTGTTGCAACCAGTTCTGCACTCATTGTCTCTTCCAATTGGTGGAGTCTTGTATATCAGTAACAGTTTGATCTGCTAACAATCTTCGTTTGATAAGGGTGAAAAATTTGGGATGCATATTGGAGTGTGCACGTCTATGCGGAGATCAGAAAGAACATCAGACCAGTGATCAAAATGGCTGAAAATTCATGGTGAAAATGTAATTAAATTCTCTGAAAAAAGGTCAGCATAGTATGATTTGGTGAAAAGATAGCACTGGTCGTCCTTACTTAAGACAATACTCTACGGCTGACCGAAATGGCGTCCCTCCTACTTACCTTCTTCATCAAACGTTTATTACCGTAACGGGGTTACTTAGCCGTAACAGTCTCGTCTTCATTCCAGAATCACTTAGAACCAGTACCATACTTGGCCCTCCACTCGTCCACCTTCTTCTCGTCGATTCTCTTGAATAAATACTCAGCCTTGCCAATACAGTGACCACCACCAATCCAAAGACTGAAACGGTCTGGAATGGCCAATGCTGGAACGTTGAGTTGTCTCTCTATGGCAGCAGTGGTCGATGGCATGTAAGGCGTGATCACTGCTGAGACCAGGTAGATCAAATTGAGACCAATCGCAACAACAGCATCCGACTTGTCTGGATGATCATTGTACAACGAGTTGTCCAGTTTGTTGTCCTGGAGGAACTGGTTTCCTCTTGCGGAAATGGCCATTGCAAGCTCAAGTCCCTTTCTAAGATGGGATTCTTCCATTTCAGTGATGTACGACTGAAGCAAAGCGTCCACATCAGCAACAGTCTGCTTGTAGTTGGGACAATTTTCTGGGTTGTATTCAGGAACAACACCGTTGTACTTGGCAACGACAAACTTCACCAGACGGTTCACAAAGTTACCCAGATTGGCCAGTAGCTCGTTGTTATTCTTTCCAATGAATTCAGCCCAAGAGAACTGCGAGTCAGAGGTTTCTGGTCTGACCGAGGCCAGGTAGTATCTCCACACGGAGGGTGGGATACCAGTCTGCTGGGCATTATCACCAAACACACCGATGTTTCTAGATTTGGAGAACTTTCCGCCCTCGTATTGCAAGTACTCGGTGGTGTTGAGATGGTGGAGCATAGTCCATTTCTCCCTGGTTCCAATCTCCGAAGAAGGGAACACAACGGTGTGGAAGGGCACGTTGTCTTTTCCCATGAACTGGTACAATTGCACATCATCTGGTTGTTTCCACCATTTCTCCCAGTCATCAGTATAGTTAGCTGTTATGGAGATGTATCCAATACAAGCGTCAAACCACACATACAGCACCTTGTCCTCGAAACCCTTCAATGGCACAGGAGTACCCCAAACCAGATCTCTGGTGATAGCACGGGGCTGGAGACCTTCCTTAAGCCACGAATACGTGATGGTCTTGGCGTTCTTGGACCAACGGCCCTTAGTGCAGGCTTCATCAACCCATTTGGTCAATTCCGGCTGCAATTTGTCCAGAGAAAGGAAGACATGGGTGGAATCCTTGGGGATTGGTGTTTCACCATCCAGCTTACAATGAGGATTGATAAGCTCAAAAGGATTCAGTAGGTTTCCGCACTTGTCGCACTGGTCACCACGAGCATCATCATAGTGACACCTTGGGCACTCTCCCTCGACATAACGGTCGGCAAGGAAACCCTTATGCTTGGAACAGTAAAGCTGATGCATCACCTGCTCTTCCAAGAACCCGTTTTCATGGAGCTTTAAGAAAATGTGCTGGGCAATTTCGGTCTGCTTGTCAGTGGTTGTACGTCCAAAGTAGTCGAAGCCAATCTCGAACCACTTGTAGATATCGGAATGCAAATGGTAGTACTTGGTGCACAGTTCCATGGGCGTGACATTCTCCTCCAAAGCCTTGGTTTCGGTAGCAGTACCGTACTCATCAGTTCCTCCAATAAACAGCGTGTTATAATTACGAGCCTTGGAGTATCTGGAGAAGATATCAGCACTCAGAACAGATCCAACAATATTTCCCAGATGAGGAACGTTGTTAACATAGGGCAGCGCAGAGGTGATCAGCACGTTGCGCTCGTCCTTTTTGGGAAGAATTGCCCCAGTCACTTTCTTCACAAAAACAGTCTCATTGAGTTGCTGGGCCCCAGTATTCGTAGCTTTGGGTCTCTCCAGCTTGGTTACAGCTGAAGTAGCCTCAATTGCAGTTTGCACAGCAGAGGCAAACTGTTCGAACCAGTTCTTCAAGGCGAATTCAGCAGAGCTGTTCTTAGCGAGAGGATACAAAGATGAGAACAGAATAATTTGTTCAGGAGATGTGACATCAACACTGGCAAATGAAGCACTGGAAAGAGCTCCGGCGTCGAACTTGCTGGATGACAACCCGGGATACACTGTCAACCGTTCGGTTTTCACAGCCTCGGTATCAGAGAAGGCATCCGGTCTGGTAGAAGCAGCAAGATACTGCACAACAGCATTTGGTTCGATCAAAGTGAAGTTCGTCTTGTTTTCGTGGAGCAAGAACGGCTTGGAACCGTCGGCATCGACAGAGATTTTCAGCTGTGCGGCGTACGCAGCAACCGCAAGGTTTAGCTTGAGATTTGACGAGAATGCCTTGGCATTGTTGCCCTTAGCATAGAACAACTCTAATGGCATGGTACTTCGGGTTGCTGGGGGTTGAGAGAGCGAAGGCAAGAAGGAGGAAAGGAGGAAGGAGGAAAGGCTGATGACTCCCCACGATGGTGATTCGTGATGATGATTATGTGATTGGGGTATGCACGTCCAAAATGTTGGAGAGGCATGGAGATATAGAGGGCATGTAGTGGGGTTATGCGGAAAAAAATTCGATAAAATCACAGGAATTTTGTGCGAATGAAATGGTTGTAATGATTGCTTGCTATTTATAAAATAACGCAATTAGTTATGCGGTGCGGTAAGAGTAGGTGAGGAAAACGCGAAGCTGTCGAGAGCTGGAGTTGACGATGCGAGGATTGTGACAGTTTCAACATTTCTGACAAGTTTGAAAATCCTGCAAGATCTTGATTGTCGTTCAAAACCTTCATATAAGTTTCAGCGCTTTTTCTGAGTTCTTGGTAGCCCTGATAGTCTGGTATGTGCCATGACTGCCTGTCCACTCTATTGGGTATGCTGGTGCCAGTGGGCGATTGGCTGAGATGAAAAGGTCTTCCCAACTACGTTTTTCAACTGCATATCATCTGTACTGCGTTCTCCTGTCTCCGGTGAACGCCTGAGTTCTAGCTAATCCTTGCGTTCGCAATCAGCTGTTCTAGACCGTTCAATGCCTGATCCTTTTCCTCGAATTCCTCTACCTTTTCTTCCTCCTTCACCTCTGATTCCCCTCGTCTTGTTGGCGACATGATGTGAAGGCCATTATCAAGATATCCCGGGGCGACCTTGCGGATTGCCTGCTTCTTCCAGGCTTCAAACGGCGCCTTTCGTTCCTCAATGCCCGCTACGTCCGCAGCAAGTTTTCGACACATCCGTAAAGCATCATTTGCATCAGCAATTGACTCTTCCAAAAGATCTTTGGACAATTCGGCTGGAAGTCGCGCGAGTGTGAAGGAGGGAGTTGAGGGTCTTCCTAGCTCTGAAGGAGACACAACTAATGGGATCTGTGCTAATAATGGGTCTTGCAAGGTCAGTATGAGAAGACAGCAGATTAAAAATCTAACAGAACAAATCTTTCAAATATTAGATCGATAACTTACTTTTCATGAGTTGTTTTGTGAATGGAAAGTACAAAGATAAGAGACGATGATACAGGTCAGTTCTGGGGTTAGCGAGATCTAGATGTCAGTCACGTGATGAATGACTTGGGCTATGTTCCTCCTTCTGGATTAATTGACTCTGATAGAACTGGTTGATTGCACAAATTTGATTACTTTGACTGGTTTTAGTGATTTAAGATGGATCACGATGTTTGAATAGCCGAGGAAATGTAAAAAGTTGAGCTTCCCAGGTTCTTGTTCTGATGATTGGTAGATTTTTCTAGTTTCATACATTTTTCACATTTCTACCCAATCTACAAATGCAAATTTGTGAAATTAATTTGGATTTTAGCTCTCTCTTTTTCTCATATATACAATCCGAGAGACACTGAGCTCTTTGCAATAGCACTTCCCTTAACACTCTTCATAAATTCTGGACCAGGATGCAGATACGACTCCACAACGAGTCCACAATCTACCAGCAAGTCCAGATCGCACTTTTCCAAATTCAAATGGATTGCACCTTCTCCATTCACCACAAGAACAAGCACAGATTTCCCAAGTGCTTTGACGGTGGCAGCCATACTTGCCACTGGCCCAGTGATGAAATGTGGCGGCGCGAGCGGCTGCAGCTGGGCTATCAAGCTGTTGGCCTGCTTATCGTCAGATCCTTCTTTCAGCACCTCGATGGTATCGCGACCCAGCTCAGAAGTTCCGATCCCAAGGAGCGTATCAAAGGGAATCTCAGCAGAAATCACGCGTGCAATTGCATGGTAAACCCGATTATCAAGATTTGGAACGGAAACAAAAGATATCACCCCAGTCTCAAGAGTCACTGTATAAACTGGAACACTCACAGGCTTCAAATCCTTAAATTCTTCTTCGTTCACGTACAACTGTTCATCCTCATCAAATTCAGCAATATATTCCAAATCATTGTCGTCTTTCACGGGCGAGATAACGATTCTGCCGGACTCTATAACTCCAGGTAGTTGTCCAAGAGCATCAGTGATAATGCGAGTAGCAGAACACGCCACCACCAAATATTCAGTTCTCGCAGAATGAAGGTGCACATACTCAACTTTTGGTAGCAATGAAGGAGATGCCGTTAGAGGGTCTTCCTCTCCGGACTCGAGTTCAGAGAGTAAGTGTCTCGGAGCAGGTTGTTCGGTCCACGGTTTGATCTGGGAAGTTAGTAACGTGTATGGAACACAGACAAAAGAAAAAACAAAAGTCATCCAATTTAAATCAAACTTACCAACATGATTGATATGCTTCCAATATACACAGAAACGGGGTTTCAGGCGTAATTTACTTGCAATGGCGTCTGGAGATGTATACCCAAGCCTCACATCCATCTAAATGCGAGAGGCGATATTTCAATCAGGGTCGTGGCGCAAGCAGAATTCCCCGAGACTCGATAATCGCCTACAACGCGGCCATGTCCTCAAATGTAGAAGCTTTGCTTTCGTGTTTTCAAGGAAATTTGATCCCGAATCTCTCAAAATGGCGTCAACTGGAACCAAGATAGAGGACCTTTCACTGAGCCTCAACAGGCTCCAGAACGAACTGCAGGACACTGTGTCGAACCGCCAGAGACTGGAGACTCAGTTCCAGGAGAACAAGATTGTCAAGGCCGAGTTTGACAAGTTGGGGGATGAAGCCAAGATATACAAACTGGTGGGCCCTATTCTGCTTCCCCAGGACAATACTGAGGCCAACATGAATGTCGACAAGAGACTTGAGTTTATCGAGGATGAGATGTGAGTGTAGACTACTAGATGGGTGTTTGGACTGCTACTGACTATTAATACAGCAAGAGATGCGAGGCTAAAATTGAGACGACCCAGACGGAGATTCAGACGAAATCGATGGAGCTGAATGCGTTGAGGACGGGTGTGGCTGCGTGAAGAAGGCGGGAGAAGCACAATGTGAGATGATGAGACTGGAGAGAGGAGACAAGTTTGACGAGAAGAGAGACACGAAGTGTGACAAACGAGATTGAAGAGAAGATCTATGTTATGACAGATATGAGACAGTCTAGAAAAGAGACCTAGACAGTTTTTTTGAGCGCAAAGATCATTCACTATCCTTCTCAATGAACGTGAGATGTATGATCACAGACAGAATATAATAAGATAGTCCAAGAAATCAACCAACTTGGAAGGGTAGGAAAAATTGTGTCACAATTATGTAGACGACCTAGACTGGCAATTAATTTGTTAATTGCTAATTATCTATGGTCAAAGCTTTGGCCCGTATTGGTTGCCTAGTATCCAATAACACTGCATAGCACCAAACACCTTTTTTTCATGTCATCTATACTCTCTCTGTACACGTATCTATTGAAAATAAATGACGAACAATATTTAGTCAAGTTCTCATTTCGCCATTATCACATTCGTTACAAGCATCATCATCAAATGTTGCTCAGCCTCTCACTAGCTGACTCTTTAACAAGTTCACAAACGACATGAGACTAAACACTCCCCACTCCTCAACGTCATTATACGCTGTACCACACTTATCAACAGCGTCTAGCTTCGAAGCCACAAACTCCAGGGTATCCTTGAACCCTTCGCTTTTGTCACCGAGTTGAAACAGTTCGGCCTCGACGTATGCCATCGAGAGTGAGAGTCGTTTAGCATACCATTTGAAGTCGTTAGAGGCATCACCTGCGTACCACGAAAGATCATCCGACAAAGCGTGCAATTCCTCGAGAGAAGAGGCCACATTCGAGGGCAAAATAATGGTGGCCAGAGCCTCGTGATAATGCGGCAAAACAGCTTCATTTCCAAGCAGTCTGAACTGAACCAGCTTCAGCAACGCACCGTATTCGTCTTTTGCACCGTCGATCACCGCAACGTGGTTTTGCTGTAGTCTCACCCTCTGGGTCTTTAGATGGTGCAAAACAAGTGACATGACCGGTCCATGTGAAAAGTTAAAACTCGACCGAACTCCCGGGGACAGCGACAAATCATTGAGTGCAAGATCTATCGAACGCTCTGTGAATCCGGTAGTTGGCACATGTGAGAGGGCAGCAGCCAATACTTTTGTTTGGATTGTGTCAGTTATGATTGTGGGATTGACATGCGCACCAGAATGATACAGTCTCCTAAACGAGTTTGCCAGCATTGGTTTGGGTGTATAGTTCTTTGAATTAAGAGTGAGTTTGGGGTTCTTGCGATCAAACGTTGTCCCACTGGGAAGAGCGAGATATTGGTCACGTGATCTTTAATGCGCTCACTTCTCACAATGGTCCCTGTTATAGTGTCTGAAAATTCAGTCTTTTGCTCGAAAATCAATGAATATACGAAGTCAAATTTGTGTGATGGCTTCCTATGTTACATCCATAGACTTCTGGAAGCGTTTCGTTTACATTTCTCCCTACACTGCTCAAACATACTGAAGTCTTAGTGCACACCTCTCGGTTGCGACCACATCTAGCAGAAAGGACCGTTTCCCATCCGATCAACTGTAGTTAAATTGCGAATGGCTCAACAGAGTAGCATGATGGGAGACCATATGCGAAACCTGGGTGTTGCAATCTTTTTGCCAGCTGAAGGTCTCCCACAGTCTTGGGGTCAGGGCCTCTGTAGCCAGTGTGCCTTAAAGAATGAAGTGGTTGCAGTTTCAGTTCCAACCAGCTGAATTGGAGGAAACCACATAAAATGACTTCGTATGTCCTACTTCTTGAAAACGAAACCGAAGCCTGAATCAGTCGAGGACACGATCGAGTCCGCAGCCCAGCTCAGGTCTACTGCCCAAGGCGCGGCTCAAAGTCGTGCACCACCCATCGGGATCTATTTACCCAATTCAAAGGGCAGAACCGAACTTATTATTCCGAGGGTCGGGCATTTAAACTGCTGTTCCACTGCGTCCGATTTGCCCGTTGGGAAAGAGCCCTGGCTACATGGATGACAAACGAGTATTCAACGGGTAGCCCTTTGTTCCAGCGGGGTTGATTGGCGACGGCACGATGTGATAAATCAAATAAGGTCTGACACCTGGGTCCAAAACTCCAACATACTGTTGGAATATTTGAAGATTGTAACAAAATAAGGTTCATGAGACATATTTGGGTGGTAGAGTCAGTGATCGCCTGACTTGAAGCATGCTACTAGAAGCCAGTTCCAAGCTGCAAACCAGAACCAAAGATCATTGTAGATATCCACGACTACACCTTGGTTCTGAATGCCATATATAGCCACCAAACGGTAATTCCCTGTTGAATAGTAGATATTACATATGCGCACCAAAATAGGAATAAGATTCCCAACTGCGATATCCGGCCCACTTCCGGAACAATTACGAGATCCCGGAAAGCAGCAAGCATGCCTTTTGCGGCAAAGAAGAGCAGGCGATAACCCGATTGGGAGAGGGGAGAAATAGGCTACTGTCCGCTGAAATATAAAGAGGGCCATCTGGAACATTTCTCAACTCCTCCCTTAGTAAACAACTTGCAAACCATATTTGCACAGTCAATTAATCCAGAAATGTCTACCGAAGGTAAAGTAGGTAATTGAGAGGTTTGATTCAGGACTCCGATCTTATTTGCGTATACTAACTAACTCTACAGATCATCACATGTCAAGCCGCTGTCGCTTGGGAAAAGGGACAAGACCTTTCAATTGAAACCATCGAGGTTTTGCCACCAAGAGCACACGAGGTCAGAGTCAAGGTGGAGTACACCGGAGTTTGCCACACAGATGCTTACACTCTTTCCGGTAACGATCCCGAGGGAGAGTTCCCCGTGATCTTTGGCCATGAAGGTGCTGGTATTGTCGAATCTATCGGTGAAGGCGTGACCAACGTCAAGGTGGGCGACTCGGTTGTTCTCCTGTACACTCCAGAGTGTAAGGAGTGCAAGTTCTGCAAATCTGGAAAGACCAACTTGTGTGGAAAGATCCGTGCTACCCAGGGCAAGGGCCAGATGCCGGATGGAACCGTCCGCTTCAGATGCAAGGGCAAGGAATTGCTCCACTACATGGGCTGCTCGTCCTTCTCCCAATACACCGTCGTTGCGGATATTTCTTTGGTTGCCGTTGACCCATCTGCTCCTAAGGACCGTACCTGTTTGCTCGGCTGTGGTATTACCACCGGATACGGTGCTGCCGTCAACACTGCTAAGATAACCCCAGGTGACAACATCGCCATCTTTGGCGCTGGCTGCATTGGTCTTTCTGTGATTCAGGGTGCTGTGACCAAGAAGGCTGGCAAGATCATTGTGGTCGATATCAATGAGAACAAGAAGAAGATGTCGTTTGAGTTTGGTGCTACCGACTTTGTCAACCCAGCCACCTTGCCTGAGGGCGTCACCATCGTGGACAAGCTGATCGAGATGACCGATGGTGGTTGCGACTTCACCTTTGACTGTACCGGAAACGTCCAGGTGATGCGCAATGCTTTGGAGGCGTGCCACAAGGGATGGGGTGAGTCCATTATCATCGGTGTTGCTGCCGCTGGTAAGGAAATCTCCACCCGTCCATTCCAGCTTGTCACCGGAAGAGTCTGGAGAGGTTGTGCCTTTGGTGGTATCAAGGGTCGTACTCAAATGCCTCAATTGGTGCAGGATTACAAAGATGGTAAGATTAAGGTTGACGAGTTCATCACCCACCGTCACCCATTGAAAGACATCAACAAGGCCTTCCACGACATGCACGCTGGTGACTGTATCAGAGCGGTTATCACCATGGACTAATTGGTTCTTAACTTATTAACGAAACTGAGAATAGTGCATCATGTTGTAAAACGTAGCGTAACATAGAGATGCAACCGCAACAACGCAACTGATCGGAACTGTAAAAACTCCGGTACCTTGCTAGCACTAGTTCCTTTTACAGACGAACCTGTCAGGCCGTATTCCCCACTTCGAAACACCCCACGCATTTACTGGCGGTAATATGCATATGCACGATTGGCTTCTTCAACGAAAAAGCCGCCGAGATTCTGGAAGAGATGCCATGAAACATGCTGGGATTTCAAGTTTTTGATTTGAGCAGAACTTGGATGACTATGAGGGGCAAACTGGTGGTCTATGACTTTTGGGATCATTAACCGCCAGAATATGCAGGGGGAGGTTTAAGCGGCTAATACTTGATGGAAACACTACCAAATTACTTTAAGTGCCCTGAACCGTGCTGAAAGCCCTCGAAAATGAGCCAACGAGCCTCATCAGATCCATCTCACCCACAACGCTGCTCCAATAGTATGCAAGGTTACCGCAATTATAGGACAACCACTAATAAAATGAGGGTTTTTGTGTCCTAACGCGCCCTCCTTGAACCTTACCGTCTTTAGTGCATCACTCAAAGGTAGTGCACGGAGTACTGAAAAAATCGTCAACACAGTCGCTGAACATTTATTTGGCCCAGGACATGAAAGAGAGGCTAGGAAGCCACACAAAAAGGGTTTGAAAGCGAGCAAAAAAAAAGCGCCCCACAAAGGCCGTGACCTGTTTATTTCTGTTTGATTACCACACCTTGTCCTCGCCCTCAAAACCTCTCTGCATGTCTACATCGTCACCCTCCTCAACAGCCTCAGCGCAGCCGTCGCTGGACCTGTATGTGGTGATCCATATCTCCACCACGGCCGACGACCAAGGCATCTACATCACTAGGGATAATTCAGAGATTATTGAAATAGCGTGGTCGATTGTGGATGCTGTTAGTCTCGAGGAGAACGCCAGCGATGCGGTTTTCGTGAAGCCAATGAACACTCCCATCACTCCTCTGTGCACCTCTGCTACTTCACTTACGTGGGATCAGGTGAAAAACGCTGGAAGTTTGAAGGAAGCCATTGAAAAGCTCGACGAAAGCATTCAGAAACACGCCGTGACGCCAAAGAAGTCATTTGCATTTGTCACTTTCCAATCGTGGGACTTGAGAATGAAGCTCACCAAAGAAGCCCGTGAAAGGTCTATTGTTTTACCAGCATATTTGGAGCTTTCGCGCCATTTCGATCTGCGTCGTGAATTCTTGGCCTATGAGGAGCTGGTGCTATCTCCTGACTCGGCTACTCCTTATACTGCACGCTTGAACCAACTGACGCTCAACACCGTTTGCCAGACCCTGGCCATAGATGTATCCAGCATAGAGTCTGCCAATGGCCAGAAACCATTTGCACTTTCGATGCCAAGACGTGCTTCCGATGAAGTGCAGATTATGAAACTGATACTGGGGTATTTTGCAAAAAATGCGCCATCGGGATCGACTATCCTCCAAAATCCTCACGACATGCACCGCGATCTAACTCAGTTTCTGGGTGAGCGCTCCAAGGTACTGTATATGACGAATTTACCCATAGACACCACCCAAAGTGAGCTCGAGTCATGGTTCACACAGTTTGGTGGAAGGCCAATTGCATTTTGGACCATGAAGGCCCCTTTGGAACGCAATGCTCAGCCAGGTGCCAAGCCAACTGGCGCTGGGTTTGCTGTTTTTGCTACACACGAAGAGGCGATCGACTCGCTTGCTATGAACGGTCGCAACCTTACTGACAAGGTGATTGAAGTTCAGCCGTCTTCGGTGGTTGTTCTTGACAAAGCGCAAGAAATCCTTGCTCCTTTCCCATCTTCGAAGAACAGACCCAGACCCGGTGATTGGACTTGTCCTTCGTGCGGCTTTTCCAATTTCCAAAGAAGAACCGCGTGTTTCAGATGCTCGTTCCCAGCAGCCTCGGCAGCCGCTATTCAAGAATCTATGTACAATGGACCATCCTCTGGAAATGGCCAATACCAGCAGTACCAGTCCGCCTCACAATCGCAAGCTCAGCAGCCTCAACAGCCCCAGCAACCTCAGCAACAGATCAACACCTCTCTTCCCAACTTGTCGGGCATCTATGGAACTGCTCAGCGCCTAAATTCGACTCTTTCGCTCAACTCTCCACAGCCGCAGCAACAGCCATCTCAGCCCCAACAGTCTCAGCAACAACAAAACGGCTCGTCCAACGTTCCGTTCCGTGCTGGCGATTGGAAATGTATCAACGAAAACTGTTCTTACCATAATTTCGCGAAAAACATCAGCTGCCTGAAGTGTGGAGCTCCGCGTGCAAACTCTACCGGCACCTTGCAACACCCCCAGCCCAGCCATGAGTACTACCTTCCACAACAACAACAGCAACAACAACAGCACCAAAACAATTATCTTCAGCGCACAAACTCTGCGAATGGTCCAAATGGTCACAATGGCCACAACGGCCACAACAACCACGCAAGACCTGGCTATTACCAGCAGATGCTTAACAGTGGCAGCATCTACCAGCAACAACATGGTTCTTCAGGCCATCTGCACTACACCAACACCTCGACTAACGCTTCTGGTGCTGGTTCTGGAAACGGTTCTCATTATCATACTCCGCCTCAGCAGCAGTATATGGACCATTCATCGGCTCTATCGCCTGCTGTTGAGGACCTCAAACACCTTGCCAACCGCTTGGGAGGCCTTAACCTGTACAATAGCCAGACCGAGCTGGAGAGGAAATAGTCGGTATAGAACAGTAACGAAAAGTATTTTGAAATTATCTGCTAAGAAGCATGCTTCTGTAGTGTTGTGCGTTTTGAATATGCTCAAGTTGGTGAAGTTAAATGTTCACGTGTACCAACTAAAAGGGCACATAACCACTCTCTTATCAGTGATACGTCAACATTGAGAGTTTATGCAGAAGTTAGTATGAAAAATTTGAAACATATAAGCTTTGAAAATGTAGTTAGGGTATATGCCTAATAGGGAAACATATAACGCTCGAAACGGTCCAATCTGATGCCCTATAGACAATACTTTACAGACGCCTGACAGGTTATGGTAAAGACACGCATGACAAGGGCTGATTTAAGACAACACCCAGGCCACCAGGCATGCGAAAACTTCAGAAAAAATCAATTTAATAAACAGAAACTACTCGGAAGAAACTGAAATACCCATTTTCTCCTTTCAATAGCCGCTGGTGGAGAACCAAATTGGGCATAGGTCGTGCTTCATATCAAACACTGGGCTCACAACCATTTCCTATTG
This sequence comes from Kuraishia capsulata CBS 1993, assembly GCF_000576695.1. NCBI lineage: Eukaryota > Fungi > Ascomycota > Pichiomycetes > Pichiales > Pichiaceae > Kuraishia > Kuraishia capsulata. The sequence goes on from NW_019172956.1 coordinate 650,846, forward strand.
TTTTCTACTTGTGACGCCATTGAAACTAAACCACTGATCTAGTCTCATACCCGTCTCTCGCCGTTTTTTTACGGTTCTGCTCAATGTCAGAAGATAATGATCCGCTCTACCAGCCGCAGACGGTATTCCGTGCCCAGTTGTACTTCTGTACAGTTCTGGGGCTGCTCATCTTCTTCCTGTTCTGCTTTGTCCGCTACAGATTCCCGCTTGTATACGGGATTCGTTCATATCGCAACAAGAGGATACGGCCACTTCCAGATAACCTGTTTGGGTGGATTAGAGTTCTTTATTTGATCACAGACGACGAAATTTTGCAACTGGCAGGGCTTGACTCCTACGTGTTTTTACGTTTCTTCAAGATGTGTATCATTATGTTGGCCACACTTGCCCTCTTTGCTTTGGGAATTCTCAGTCCAATTCGGTATCTACTGACGGGAAGTTTTGATAAGGATTACCCTGAGTGGGTTGTGCAGAGTCGCATATGGGACACGCTCAACAAGAAGGAGGACCCATTTGCGTACCTGTTGGTTTGCACCATCTTCACGTACGTGTTTACGGGTCTTGTGTATTACTTCTTGTTCAAAGAAACTACACGTGTAATCCGCACACGTCAGAGATGTCTTGGAAATCAGAAATCGTTGACAGACCGGACGATTCTGATCTCGAATATACCCTCCAGGCTGAATAACGATGCTGCTTTGAGAGCCCATGTAGAGGCTTTGGGTGTTGGAACGGTTGAAAGCATCACGATAGTGCGGGATTACTCCGCGTTGGAGGCCGCTTTTGAGGAGAGAGCGGAATTGGTGCGAAAGCTGGAGCTCGGCTACAGTCAGTACTACGGACTTGATATTCGTATTCTGAGAAAGAATGAAGTCCCTTCAACCACTTTGAGGGCGTCTGGAGACTCGGTCGTTTTGTCTGGTGGCATTGACCGGGGCACAGAGATTTTGGGTCCGGTTCCATCTAAGAAGAGACCCACAACGCGACTGGGAGGCTTGTTCAGTACCCAGGTAGATGTTCTAGACTATTATGCCCACAAATTGGTCCAGATTGACGCAGAAATCTTGGAATTGAAACAGAGAGATGATTTCAAGCTTGTCAATGATGCTTTTGTCACTTTGGACTCGGTTTCAGACGCCCAGATGGCAGCTCAGGCAGTGCTTTCGCCGAACGTGTTCCAGCTGATCACGCGTCTGGCACCAGCACCTCGCGATGTCAACTGGTCACACTTCCTTCTGAGCGCAAAGGAGAAATTCGTGCGGACAAACGCAATTGAACTCACATGTCTGGTATTCTCTGCTCTTTTGATTATACCGATCAGATACATTACACCTCTATTGAACGTGGAGAGTATTCGAAAGATGTGGCCGGATTTTGGTGATTATCTCATAAAACACGAGCTTTTGAGAACGTTGGTAACAGGTCTGCTTCCTACTTATCTATTCACGCTGATCAATGTGGTGCTGCCTTATATCATTTCTTTCCTGTCTAATTTGCAAGGACTGGTCTCCAAGGGCGATGCAGAGCTCGGAATCATTCGCAAGAACTTCCTCTACATCTTTTTCAACTTGTTTTTGGTGTTCACATTGTTTGGAACATTTGCGAGCTATAAGGCTTTGCTAAGTGATACGACCAAAATTGCTCCTGTACTAGCAGCTTCCATCAAGAGACTTTCGTTGTTCTACGTGGATTTGATCATTCTCCAGGGACTCACGATGTTTCCGTTCAAATTGTTACAAGTTGGTGATATTTTCCTAGTTTTCTGGCAGTATGTGATGTGTTTCCGCTGGCAAACTCCTAGAGATTATCGTGATCTCTTCTACAAACCCGCGATTTTCGAGGTGGGACTCATCCTTCCCCAACACATCCTCATCTTCATCATCACGTTGATATACTCCGTCATTTCCACCAAGATCGTCACATCTGGCCTTGCCTACTTCGTGATAGGCTTTTACACTTACAAATATCAGTTGGTTTATTCGATGGTGCACATCCGCCATTCCACCGGAAAAGCCTGGCCAATAATTTTCAAGCGTGTTTGTCTCGGAGTGGTGTTTTTCCACCTCACGATGCTCGGAACTTTGGCCCTGGAAAGGGCGTATATACTGGCGATTTTGGTGGTTCCTCTGCTTCCCACAACGATCATGGCACTAGTATTCTTTGATCGCAACTACTTGCCTCTGCTGTACTACATTGCTCTGGATGCCATCAAGACTTCCGGCGAGTCTGTGGAGGCACATGACTTTGACGACACTGCTGTTGAGGACTCCGTGGTGTATCTGCATACGCCCACTCCGTCATTGGCTCCAGAGCAACAGCCGTTATTGGAGCGGTCTCTACGGAAGAGGAGAAGCACAATTGACGAGGAGCGTGAAGAGTTTCAGAATTACACACACCCGTGTCTTGCAGACCAAATGGACGGGCCATGGATCGGGTTTGTGGGTGATTATATCGATACTGTCCAGTATTACATTGCTGTTGAGCACGGAAGTGAAAGTGAAATAGACCAACTAGACCAAGGAGCGGAGCCAATCACCTCTGTGATCATCCGCAAGAAGACAACTACAGTTGAGTATGACTGAGAGACCTCAAGCCCACCACCTACTAATTTGCGTTTTCATAACCAAAGAACTACCGCTTCGCTATTTCGCCTAGAAATATTGTAAACTGCGCTCTTTTGTCCTTTTTCGGATCCAGAATATCAACTTTCTCCATCTGTGGTATTCTGCACGCTCTGCAGCATATGAATCACCAGCTGCATGACCTGTGCATCCTCCTCCTCACAACATCACCACGCCAACAGCACTTCTTTTCACCACATCTGCCTCCTTGGTCTTCTCGTCAATACCTCCAGCAATAGGAAACGCCTTGTAATTGAACAGGTAAAAGTTCAAAAACCCATCACCTCCACCAAACTTCAGATCCTGCAGGAAAAGAGCATTGTCCTGAGACGAAACAGCATTGAAGACATCGACACCAAGACCTTTACACACCACCAGACAGTCCCCAACCAGTAACTTCAGTCTGTCAGCAAGAGCCTTGGTTCCAGCAGGATCAAAACGAGGCTTATCAAGACCAGCTTCAGAGGCATAGTAGAATAGATAAGCGACTCCCAACTTCTCGTGAGTGGCATTGTCGAGAACAGAAAAGGGCAGCAGGTAGAACGAAACAAAGTCGGTGATGCGACCCTCAGTTTCGGAAACATAGCAATGAACAACCTTCTCAGTATCATGAGGATCAATCAGCATGTGCTCTAGCTCTTCTTCAGTAAAATGCTGAACCAACTCAAGTCGAGATTGATATCTATCAAACAACTCCTTCATCTGAGGGATGTCCTTCTTGATAGCTGTTCTCCAACCAGGAGTCTTGGTCTCTAATCCAATGGTATATTTGGCAACCATCTGGGCCTTTGTCTTTCCCTGAGGCAACACGCTGAATCCTACATCCAGCAAGTTAGGCCAGTTTAAGGGACGATGGTAGTACCGGCACGTGGTCACAGGAGAGGGCAGAACCTTACCCACAGTGTACAGAGCCTGCCAGATGTTCTGTCTGTTAACTCTCCGCGTGATCTCTCTGATCAGAACAGGTGCCAATCTCTTAGCACGCAGCTTCTTGTGGATACAGAGAAAGTTGATTTCAACCGCCTTCATTTCGGTATCTCTGACAGAAAGAGTGGCAGGAACAGCCGATATGAAGGCCACCAGTTTGCCAGAAGCCTTAACACGAACACCAACATGCCAATCACGACGCCATCCTGGTGGTTTCAGAGCCCAGTCAAAAAACTCGGCCGAGTAGGCAAATCTGAACGTGGCATCTTGGTCCTCGACATAATGCCCGTAAAGAAGCTCGTACACCTGCTTGGTCTCGGCAGCATCGGTGAGATCCATGGTAACCCACTCAAAATCGGCTAGAAGCGGCAATGGCTCGGCGGGAACATCCGCTGGCGTCTTCCCAACATTAATCTCACCTTCTTGGTCGACTTTCTCGTCTAAGCGTGCAACAGGCTGCGTCTTCCAGAACTTGTAGTCCGCCATCTGCTTCTGCTCAGGCTCGCTCAGACTCTGGCCCATTGCCAGCATCCGCAGCATCTCTTCGATCGACTTTTTGCCAATAGCCTTGTCGTCCTTCTTGTCGCTCATTACTATGCTGCTTTTGAAATTTGTCAATACTTGGAAAACGGACCCAACGCCTTTCTCGATGGTCTCCTCAACAGACGTACGTGGAGTGGAAAGTCGTGCATCACCGAGATGATCTCTGGACGTGCGCTGCCAAAGTCGAAAAAAAATTTAGGCATCTTGAAAAATTTCAGTCCCAGTAGCACAGCTTGAAGGTTGTCCATTTCCAACGGCAACAAGTGATTCTAAAAAATGATTTCTGCCACTGCATGGGTTCCAAGGGGTTTTCCCAGCGAATTCCCTGAAAAGTATGAGCTGAACGACGAGGAGATGGCACGGATCGAAGCTATGTCCGAACTGCATCTAGGAGACGCCAGGGCCACGCTTGAAGAGGCTCAGGGCGCCGAGGAAGGCATTCAGTCGCAGCTGGAAATAGATGACGATCTAAGGGAATACGATCTAGAGCATTACGATGATGACGAGTCTGCGGACATTGATCCCGACTCTGGAGAAGCTCTCTCGATGTTCCCAGGATTAGCTAACAACTCCAGAGCCAAGATGCACACGGGCGAGGATGGCCAGGCACACGTGAGTCTCGGAGATGCGAACAACGAAGACGAAGACGATGATGACATTGAGCTTGCAGAGGAAGATGAAGAGGAACGCCAGATGGAGAAGGCCGACCTACAGGTGCTTCCTACAGACAACATGGTTCTAGCGGCCAAGACCGAAGACGATGTGTCTTATTTGGAGGTATATGTTTACGATGATGGAGCTGATGAAAATACTCATGGAGTGGCCCCAGGTCATGTGCGTGAGGCCAGTTTGTATGTGCATCATGACCTGATGCTACCAGCTTTTCCATTGTGTGTTGAGTGGGTCAACTTCAAGCCAAGAGAGGCTGCAGATTCGGAAAATATTGGCAACTTTGCCGCGATTGGTACTTTTGACCCCACAATCGAAATATGGAACCTTGACAGCATTGACAAAGCGTTTCCAGATGTGATTTTGGGCGAAACCGACGAGTCGACCGGTGTGCTCTCCAAGAAGAAGAAGAAGACCAAGAAGAATGCTAAGCATGTAACCACACACCACACAGATGCAGTCTTGTCTCTAGCTCATAACAAGGCATATCGTTCTGTACTGGCTTCGACGTCGGCAGATTCCACTGTTAAGCTATGGGATTTGAACCAGTGTGTGGCAGCCAAGTCTGTTGCAGGCCTCCACGGTGGGAAACATGTCTCGAGTTCCACCTGGGTTCCTGAAGAGGGGTCAGTGCTTTTGACCGGTGGATATGATGGGTTTGCAGCCCTTTCTGATGTGAGGATCGAGGGTGATTCCGGAGTCAAGCGCTGGGGCGTTAACGGAGAAGATGTAGAGACCGTCACATGGGCCAGAGACTCACAGTTTTATGTGGGAACCGACCACGGAAATGTCTACTGTTTCGATGCTCGTGGAGAGGACAAGCCAGTTTGGACCCTGCATGCTCACGATTCCGGAATCACGAGTTTACAGTCTAATTCTGCGGTTTCTGGAATGATTCTCACCAGTGCTATGTCCGATAAAGCGGCCAAACTGTGGAAGGTCCAAGGAAATAAACCTTCGATGATTTTAAGCCGCGACTTTGGCGTCGGAAATGTCTTGACAGCCTCTTTTGCGCCTGATCTCGAGGTTGCCGGAAACGTTGTGATTGGAGGAGCCACAGCCCAAGGGTTGACTATGTGGGATGTATTCAGCAACCGGTCTGTGAGGGCTGCGTTCAAGGAACCTCTTGCCGAATTACAGGCGCTGGCAGCCGACAAGGCGAGCCAGAGCGGCTCGAAGTCGAGATTGGCAAGCAAATACAGAGGTGATTTTGACGAGGTGGTTGTGGTTGTTGGGCAGGACGATGAAGATGATGATGACGAGGAATAGAGGATTAGCCCGTGTAATAGTAATAGAATGAGAGTTTGTGACGAACTGGAGAAGAAATTGGCGATAGAGAAAAGTGATGGGCAAGAGCAAGGGCCCCAATCACTGCAGCCCTGAAATGCAAGATTCCATGACACAAAAATAAAATTAGTCAATTGATATAGGAGAAACAGATGTCGTATTGGACCCGCCAAATATCGCGAGTTTGATAAGAATAAGCAGAAAATGGTGAAGATAGTGGTGACCAAGGTTGGTGGTGATGGTGCAGAAGGTTACCTGCATACTGCTTCCAGGCTTCCTCCAGGCCCGCTTGTGGCCCTCAAATAATAAATTATGCAGAAATCTCGAGCAAAATTGATAAAAAATAACAAATTCAAACGGATAGAACAATTTGAAACTCGAAAATTGGCAAAAGTATCACCGAGAAAACCAAGGATTCCGAAAGAATCCTAAACTGCAGCTGATACCGAACATAGATATCCAATAGCATGCGTTAATGCATATATCTACCAATCTGCATACAAATTTCCAAACAATGGAAGCCCAATAAAATCTCCATAAAACACCCAATGAAAGCGCATGAAATTCCAATTTTGTATTGTGAATATCATGTGTCGTAGGGAAATTTCCTGGCTAATATAATATCAATATTTAGTGAACAGAGGAAACCAATAATCCCCAGTATCGTGTAGCTGATACCTCTGCAATCATCTCATACATTCGCCAGACAACTGCGAAAATTTCAAAATTGCAGATACCAGCTGAAGTCTTACATTGATAACAACACAAAAAACTGATAAGACGCCCACGGTACCAATTCCTGGATTCTGCATTTCATCCTCCGCCATCTCTTTTCACCCAACCTCATTACTATTGTGCGATGTTCACCGGACCGGTTCCGGTGAGTCACTATTGATAGTGTCACTCACAATCTTCTTTGGGACAAAGGCGTGTGCTACCAATCGTCGGCGTTTGATTCGCTGGCCCTGTTTGGGCAACTTCTCCCGGGGACCGGCTGCACTTGGCAGTAAAGTGGGGGTATTGCCATCAGGTCTTGGGACATGATAGCAGCATAGTTCGCCAAAATCTGCCAAAGCTTTAACCGAATTTAACACATCTCCAAGTTTCCGTGTAGGAATAGCCTCTAGGTATGTGACCCTATAAATTTATCACACTTCACCCCCGCAAACCCTCAAAGCGTCCCCCTCCATCCAGTTCTGGCTTACGAGACATTGATCGCTGATTGGCCACTGATTAAGGGCCAGTTTACTGATCTGAGTGGTGCACACACACCTTCCCTGCCCGTCTCCGGCCATAGGTGCGACATGCGTCCTGGTTGTATTTCCTTGTTCAACAAGCAAAATTTTCTCCCGGTTCTTCTTTCCTCTCTACACCATCTTTCTGCTCTTTTTGACTTTTAGCTACTGTTTGGATTACCAGAGACGCTCCTTTAGTTGCTGAAGACCGTCTGGCTGTTTAGTTTTTAAATTCCGCCTTTTTTTCGTTGTGAAAACAGCTTTTTGTAAACCAAACAAGTGAAAAGTCTCCAGAACAAGGCGAAAAGCTTCGGATTTAGGCTATTTGCGAGTTGATCTTTTGTTGTTTGGAAATAGCTGGTATTTTATCTCTTGAAAGTGTAAGTTCTTGTTTCTTTGTTAGGGGTTGCAACCTTTTGAATTCTAAGTCTTATCTTGCTACCCCCTCCTCGCTGGTTTCCACTGACTAACCTTTTCAGACAAAATGTCCGCTCCAGAAGAACCAACAAAGGTCTACCAGTACGACGAGGTTCCGGAGAACAAGTCGTGGGCTTCAACATTGCCTGTGGCAAAGGGCCTTTACAACCCCGAATACGAGAAAGATGCATGTGGTGTTGGTTTTGCCTGTCACATCAAGGGAGATGTTTCCCACAAAATTGTGTCTGATGCCCGCTACCTTCTCTGCAATATGACCCACAGAGGTGCTGTGGGATCCGATGCGAGAGATGGTGACGGTGCTGGTGTCATGACTTCTATTCCACACAAATTCATGGTGAGGGAGTTTGCCTACCACTGCGATGCCAAGCTTCCAGGTCTCGGCCAATACGCTGTTGGTAATCTTTTCTTCAAAAACGACGATGCAGTTTTCCAGAAGTCCAAATCTACCTTTGAGAATATCGCCAAGTCGCTTGGCCTCAAGGTGCTGGGATGGAGACCAGTTGCGCACGACTCCTCCATTCTCGGTCCCGCTGCTCTTTCGCGCGAGCCGCTGATTTTGCAGCCAGTTGTTGTCTTGGAAGAGGCTCCTCTTGAGATTTCGGAGGCTGAATTCGAGACTAAGTACCAAAAGAAGTTCGAGAAGCAGTTGTTCATACTGAGAAAACAATCTACTCATACCATTGGTCTACACAACTGGTTTTACATCTGTTCCCTTTCTAACAAGAACATCGTCTACAAGGGACAGCTGGTTCCAGCCCAAGTCTACAACTACTACCACGATTTGGTGAACGCGGACTACGAGGCTCACTTTGCCCTGGTGCACTCCCGTTTTTCTACTAACACCTTCCCATCTTGGGACAGAGCCCAACCTTTGAGATGGGCTGCTCACAATGGTGAAATTAACACCTTGAGAGGTAACAAGAACTGGATGCGTGCTAGAGAAGGTGTCATGGCGTCTGCTTTGTTCGGCGATGAGTTGGACAAGCTGTATCCTATCATCGAAGAGGGTGGTTCCGATTCTGCTGCTCTCGACAACGTTCTTGAGTTGCTTGTCATCAACGGTGTTTTGTCCTTGCCAGAAGCTATCATGCTTTTGGTACCAGAAGCGTGGCAAAACAACGAACAAATGGACCCAAAAAAGAAAGCCTTCTACGAGTGGGCTGCATGTTTGATGGAGCCATGGGATGGTCCTGCTCTGTTTACTTTTGCCGATGGACGCTTTTGTGGTGCCAATCTTGACAGAAATGGTTTGAGACCATGTCGTTTCTACGTCACCGACGACAACCGTATGATCTGTGCTTCTGAAGTTGGTGTCATCCCAATTGAGCCAGAAAAGATTGTTCAAAAGGGAAGACTGCAGCCTGGTCGTATGCTTTTGGTAGACACCAAGGAAGGAAGAATTGTTGACGACCGTGAACTCAAGAAGAACGTTGCTTCTCGTTTCGACTTCAAGTCGTGGGTTCTTGCCAACATGATCACTATGCCAGACCTTTTTGCCAAGTTGGCTGCCAAGGGTCTTGACGAGGCTAAGCTGACCCCACAGGTCGACTCTAAGAGCATCACAGTACAAACAGACCCTCGTCTCAAGGCTTTCGGTTACACATTAGAGCAAATCACAATGCTTTTGGTTCCAATGGGATCTGACGGAAAAGAGGCTCTCGGCTCCATGGGTAATGATGGCCCACTGGCCTGTCTTGCTGAACAACCAAAACTTGTTTACGAGTATTTCCGCCAACTATTTGCCCAAGTCACAAACCCTCCAATTGACCCAATCAGAGAGGAGATCGTGATGTCACTCGAATGCTACATCGGTCCTCAGGGCAACCTGCTTGAGATGAAGGCAGACCAGTGTAACAGACTCTTAATGCCATCTCCTGTTTTGTCTAACCAGGAGTTCAACGCTTTGACTCACGTTAATGAGGTTTATCCAAAATGGTCTGTTGCCACTATCGACGTAACTTTTGCCAAATCTGAAGGTCTGGTTGGATACACCGATGCTCTTGAACGCATTTGCCAAGAGGCCACTCAGGCCATCGTTGATGACCACCAGGTGATCATTTTAACTGACCGTGCCACTGATGCTGACAATGTTCCGGTCTCTGTTTTGATTGCTTGTGGTGCCGTTCACCACCATTTAGTGCGCCAGAAGCAGCGTTCTAAGGTCGCACTTATTGTCGAAACCGCAGAAGCAAGGGAAGTACACCATCTTTGTGTCTTGCTAGGTTACGGTGCTGATGCCATCAATCCGTACTTGGCCCTTGACACTTTGGTTCGTATGAACGCCGAAGGCCTCATCCGTGAAGAGCTTTCAGACAAGCAAGTCATTGACAACTACAAGCACTCTGTCGATGGTGGAATTCTGAAGGTCATGTCTAAGATGGGTATTTCCACTTTGGCTTCTTACAAGGGAGCACAGATCTTTGAAGCTTTGGGTGTTGATAACTCTGTTGTTGACCGTTGTTTCGCTGGTACTGCCTCCAGAATCAAGGGTGTTACCTTTGAGTACATTGCTCAAGATGCATTTTCTCTCCACGAACGTGGATTCCCATCTCGTGACACAATCAAACCGGTTGGCCTTGCCGAGTCCGGTGAATATCACTGGAGAGATGGTGGAGAAGCTCATGTGAACGAGCCTTCAGCCATTGCGAACATTCAAGACGCTGTCCGTAACAAGAATGAGCGTGCATACGAAGCCTACTCTAAGAAGGAATATGATGCTATTAAGCACTGTACTCTCCGCGGACTGCTCGATTTTGAATTTGAAAGTTCCACTCCGGTTCCAATTGACCAGGTTGAGCCTTGGACCGAAATTGTTCGTCGTTTTGTGACTGGTGCTATGTCGTACGGTTCCATCTCGATGGAGGCTCATTCTACTTTAGCTGTTGCCATGAACAGACTTGGTGGAAAGTCCAACACCGGTGAAGGTGGTGAAGATCCAGAAAGGTCTTCCGTCAATGACCACGGCGATACTATGAGATCGGCTATTAAGCAGATTGCCTCCGGAAGATTCGGTGTTACTTCCTACTATCTTTCGGACGCCGATGAGCTTCAGATTAAGATGGCTCAAGGTGCTAAGCCAGGTGAGGGTGGTGAGCTTCCAGGCCACAAGGTTTCTGGTGCAATTGCCAAGACTCGTCATTCCACACCAGGTGTTGGTTTGATCTCCCCACCTCCTCATCACGATATCTACTCCATTGAAGATTTGAAGCAGCTGATTTACGACCTGAAGTGTTCTAACCCACGTGCTCGTATTTCCGTGAAGCTCGTGTCTGAGGTTGGTGTCGGTATCATCGCTTCTGGTGTCGCTAAAGCTAAAGCTGACCACATTCTCATTTCTGGTCATGATGGTGGAACCGGTGCTTCCCGTTGGACTGGTATCAAATATGCTGGTTTGCCTTGGGAATTGGGTCTTGCTGAAACCCACCAAACTCTGGTGCTAAACGATTTGCGTGGCAGAGTGGTGGTTCAGACCGATGGCCAACTCAGAACCGGTCGTGATGTTGCAATTGCATGTTTGTTGGGAGCTGAAGAATGGGGATTTGCAACCACTCCACTCATCGCAATGGGATGCATCATGATGAAGAAGTGTCACACTAATGCTTGTCCCGTTGGTGTTGCCACCCAAGACCCAGAACTTAGAAAGAAGTTTGAGGGTACTCCAGAACATGTCATTAACTTCTTTTACTACCTTGCTAATGAGTTGAGAGGAATCATGGCGAAACTTGGTTTCAGAACCATCGATGAGATGGTTGGCCGTGCCGAAAAGCTCAGAGTTAGAGAGGATTTGCGTACCACCAAAAATGCAAACATTGATTTGTCTCCAATTCTGACTCCAGCTCACACCATCCGTCCAGGTGTTGCTACTCGTTGTGTCAAGAAGCAGGACCACAGATTGCATGTCCGTCTTGACAACAAGCTGATCGACGAGGCCGAAGTGACTCTTGACAAGGGACTGCCAGTAACCATTGACGCCGAGATCATAAACACTGACAGAGCTTGTGGTACCACGCTGTCATATCGTATTTCCAAGAAGTTTGGTGAGGCTGGCTTGCCACATGACACTGTTCACGTGAACATCAAGGGTAATGCTGGTCAATCTTTTGGTGCTTACTTGGCTCCAGGTATCACTCTTGAATTGGAAGGTGACTCCAACGATTACGTTGGTAAGGGACTGTCTGGTGGTCGTCTGATTGTTTACCCACCAAAAGACTCCAAGTTTAAAGCCGAGGAGAATATCTTGATTGGTAATACTTGTTTGTACGGAGCCACTTCAGGAACTGCCTTTTTCCGTGGTATTGCGGCCGAGAGATTTGCTGTAAGAAACTCTGGTGCCACCGCTGTTGTTGAAGGAACCGGTGATCATGGTTGTGAGTACATGACTGGTGGACGTGTCGTTGTGCTGGGTTCGACTGGAAGAAACTTTGCTGCTGGTATGTCTGGTGGTATTGCATACGTTCTGGACATTGCCCAAGAGTTCTCCGACAAGGTGAACTCTGAGATGGTGGAACTTACTTCTGTGACTGACCCATCTGAGATTGCATTTTTGCGTGGTTTGATCGAAGACCATCGCCATTACACCAACTCCGAGATGGCTGACCGTATTCTGAACAACTTCAATCACTTCTTGCAAAGATTTGTTAAGGTTTTGCCATACGAATACAAACGCGTTTTGGCTGAAGAGGCCAAAGCCAAGGAGGACGCTAAAAAGAAGGAAGTGAACAACTACCTTTCTTCTATCAAGGAAGACCCCGAAGCCGACATAACCAATGGAGAAGTTCTGCGTAAGAAGGGCCATCACCACAAGGATGAGCCCAAGGTGCTGGATTTGGAAGACACTGTTCTGGACATCAAGGCCGAGGAAAAGAAGGCAGTCAAACTGGACAAAGTTCGTGGTTTCATGAAGTACAGTCGTCGCAATGAGAAGTACAGACCAGCCAAATCTAGAGCTAAGGACTGGGCTGAATTGTCCAGTCGTCTTTCGAAGGAGGACTTGAAATTCCAAACAGCCCGTTGCATGGACTGTGGTGTTCCTTTCTGTACTTCTGACACTGGATGTCCTATCTCAAACGTCATTCCAAAGTGGAATGAGCTTGTTTTTAAGGACAAATGGTTTGATGCTTTGCAGAGACTGTTGATGACCAACAACTTCCCCGAATTCACCTCGAAGATCTGTCCTGCTCCTTGTGAGGGTGCTTGTACTGTTAACTTGACTGGATTTGAGGCCGTTGGTATCAAGTCCGTTGAGGCCGGAATCATCGATTACGGTTTCCAGCAGGGCTGGATTGTCCCTCAAATCCCAAAGGTGAGAACTGGCAAGAAGGTCGCGGTTATTGGTTCCGGACCTGCAGGTCTTGCTGCTGCTGACCAGCTCAACAAGGCCGGCCACTCTGTCACCGTTTACGAGCGTTCTGATAGACCAGGTGGACTGCTAATGTACGGTATTCCAAACATGAAGCTGGACAAGAAGATTGTCAAGCGCAGAACGGATTTGATGGAACAGGAGGGCGTGTCGTTTGTCTGCAACACCACTATTGGTGAAGATGTGACTGTTGACGAGCTCAGATCTCAGAACGATGCCGTTGTTCTTGCTGTTGGATCGACTATTCCAAGAGACTTGAAGATCCCAGGAAGATCGCTCAAGAACATCAACTTTGCCATGACCTTGTTGAAGTCCAACACCCAGGCACTTTTGGATGACCACCTAGAGGACATCAGACAACAAATGGAGGGCAAGAACGTAGTAGTGATTGGAGGTGGTGACACTGGTAATGACTGTCTTGGAACAGCGACCAGACATGGAGCCAAATCTGTCACCAACTTCGAGCTATTGCCACATCCACCAGCAACTCGCGGAAAGGATAACCCATGGCCTCAATGGCCTAGAATTTTCCGTGTTGACTATGGCCATGCTGAGGTCAAGGAGCACTACGGCAAAGATCCTCGTGAATACTGTATTTTGTCGAAGGAGTTTGTGGGAGATGAAGAAGGCAACGTTAAGGGTATCAACGCTGTTCGTGTTGAATGGAAGAGATCTGACAGTGGTGCCTGGCAGATGGCTGAAGTTCCCGGTAGCGAGGAGTTCTTCCCCGCCGAGGTTGTGCTTCTTTCTATGGGTTTCGTCGGACCAGAAGCTGAGAATTTGTCCGAGAGAAACAAGCGTGGAAACATCAACACTTATGACCCTAACGGTTACAAGGTTGCGGAAGATGGCAACTTGTTTGCTGCTGGTGACTGCAGAAGAGGTCAATCTCTGGTTGTTTGGGGTATTCAAGAGGGCAGACAATGTGCTCGTGAAGTTGATACATATTTGATGGGAGGGTCTAGGTTGCCAGGTAATGGTTCCATTGAGAGAAGAGATTATAAGTTATTGGAGGAGTTGGCAGCTAAGGCTTAGGTGAAGCGAGGACTTGAACTGTTTTTATTACTTTCTATTATTTTTTGTCTATGTTAAACTGAGTGCGTACTTGTAAGGTGGCTACAGTGTAGCCACATGCTTCGAGGTACACCGCGTCACAGCGCAGTACCAAGACGAATGAAACAAACCGTCAACAGTACCGGGTAATTAAAATATACTATGAGCAGTAAGCGCGACCACAAATTCTACATGTAACCTTCATTAAAAGTGTATTAAAGTATAATAACAGACAAACATCAGGATCATTACAAGAAGAAAAAGCAGCCACCAATAGTGGCTATCAGATAACACAAAGAAAAGTCTAGCTGCAAAGCTTCCAGCTGTGCAGTTTCATCTGACTCTAGCGGCAAAAAGGATAAACATCGCACCTCATCTTTCAAGCTCTTAGTTGAAGATCTTCTTCAACTTTGACAGAAAGTTGCTCGATTTCTGCTCTGAAGAAGCAGTGGGGTCCACCACGTTTCCAGCACCACCTCTACCGGTACTCACAGGGGCATTGGCCTTGATGTTAGGAGGGTTCGAATAATCCCTAGACGCAATTGGTGATATATCTCCGCTCTTGACCATGTTTCCGAAACCACCACGTCCAGTAGAAAACACCGGCTGGAGCGAATTGGCACCAGTCTCGGGGTCTGGAGTCAGGGTTGGACTGGGGATCTCCTTAGAGCTCTTGAAGTTACCCGCACCACCACGTCCAGTAGAATATGTCACGTTACCCTCTTTGTCATGTTTGAAAGCTGAGCTTAACTTCGAAGAGTTGGAAAAACTGGGCTCGAGTTCAGATTTTTCATGAGCGTGTGTGAGGTTTCCGTGGCCTCCGCGGCCGGTGGAGTAGACTGGAGAAAGATCTGACATTGTAGCGAAGATATTGAAATGGTTTGACTTGTAATTGAACTTGGTCAAAAAAGGCTGATGGTTGGCTCAAAAATAGCAAAATATCCTGACTAGCACAAAGAAAACAAAAAGAAAAAATGTTCAAGCTTCTTTCTTGTATTTATACCGAAGGGGGCAAAAAGGAGATGAGATGATGTAGGAAAAAAATGACTTCTTTTTTTCAACTAGGCGCCAAGTTTTTGACACTTTTCCGCCGAGGCACACTAACCGCTGGAAAGTGGGCGAGTTAAAGACTATGAAGCTTTTGTTTATTACTACTTAATTTGTTAATTTATACATATTTCACCTGGTACCAGCCTCTTCGATTTCTACTATCCTACGGGTGTCAGCAGTGGCTGCTTCATACACTAGGTCGTGTTCTGACTAATTCTGCCCCGCCGTTTCTTTTTCTTCTCCACAACAATTTCTTCGTTATTTCTTTTTATAACCGCCGCGTTTTGGAAAATCACCGAAGTTCTGGGCGGCTATTTTTTGGTGTTTTTTTTCGTGAGAATACTGATCAACATCTCCAGGTATTCAGACAGAAATGTTCCTTTTGAAGTAATTTTCAGCTGCTCTTTGTAAGTGTTTGCTTTCACCTCGGGATCTTCGACGGCTTCCAGCGCCGCGTTCCTGACGCACCCGTGCACGTCAACATCGGCATCGATGACCTTGTTTTCTACAAAAATTTCACACCGCACGCCCTGTGGGGTTTCCATGGCAAGTGGAAAAAAACCATAGTTCAGGCCGAACCGGTTTAGATTGTACGGCGGCGTGTCGTACTGGATCGAGAGTTCGACGAGACCGGTGTGGCCGGTCAAACTGCCGGGTTTGGGTTTAAGGAGCACATCACCCGAGATCCGGTCAACATCGAACACACAGTTGGGGTTGTTTGCATGGTTAACAAAGTCAAGGATGGGCACCAGCGAAACGTCGACCAAGTAATCGTCTGAGTTTTCGTCTACCTCTACCGGTATCTCAAGACTACGCGACCTCACAATGGCCACTGCCAACTGGAGATCGTGTAATGTTGTCTCAAATCCTTCCGAAATAAGAAATTCGCTTAGTTCGTGTACTTCTGGGCTGAACAGCGATTCGCAAGCGGCTCCGAACACCACATCTTTCGCCAACACAGACTCATAACACGCCATTAGTTCATCTGTCTCACAGGAAATGAGTCCAACGTAATTCACGTCTTCTAGTAGTACCCTTATGTACTCTTGTTGGAAATCCAACTCGTTCTTGCGGTAAAGAATTATCAACACGGCTGTGAGAGCAATCAGAGTCTGGCCCTCAGACCTTTGGCCGAAGGCACTAACACAACGCTGTATCAATGGCTCGAGCTGTGGGTTTGAACGAATAACGCGAAGCAATTCGGGAAGAATTGTGTCGGCCGTGATGGTTGAAGCCTTCGGCACACGGAGATACCATTCGGGCTCTGTTTTTGAGGCATCGTAAAACATTCCCCATCCTCCCAGAGGTGATTGTCTGATGTGAGTTCCAACGTTGAGAACTGCCCCCGAACTTGCGACTAAATTTTGAAACATCATGGTGACGACGTCATGACACCAGTTGAGCCCACGTCGGATTATGGCAAGTTGGAATACCTGGTTTATCGTGCATGGACTAAACCAAAATGAGCTGGTTTGCCGCACTAAGCAATTAAACATTTACTGAAAACTCTGTAAGCCATCCAAAAATAGGGTAATAATAGCTTCTATATTTTGAAAAGGTGGCAATCAAAGAACTGCGCGTTTTGAATTACTGTTTCTGAGAGTTTGGCAGGCTGACGTATGGCCAACGATTTCTCACAAGTTACCGCTCTAATCATTGCATTCACTGGCAGGGCTCTCGAAATAGGAAACGCGAGAGAACAAAAATTCCAGAGGCGGTGGATGGGCATGATTGAGATGTTTCAGCAAGATGAACTATACTCTGATTCAAATCAAATCAAACATGAAGTCTATGATATTTTAGGTACGCATATAAAAATCTCAATGCTCACTTCTTTAACCCCGGTATTACCCTAAATCCGACCGATATTTGCCGACTAGGAAGTAAATCCGCAAGCCATTCCCGTCGCCACAGTTAGTACTTATAATGCTTTTTATTTACCCAGGGGCTTTGCTGGGAAACTCGTCCGGACCGGCAATTTACCAGAAGACTTTCCTTGCATCTCGGCCGTAAGTGCTGTTGACAAGTAGTGGAATGTCTGTTAAGCCTCCACTCCGATGCGGCTGAAATTTAAGGAGAAGCAGAGGTTTTGCTGTCTCCAATAAATTTTACGAAAACTTGAAATTGGAAATCATTATATGAATGCTGTCACGATGAAATATATTATTCCAGCTTTTTCCGCGTTTTTCAGCATCTTTCACCGTTAAAAACCAAGCAAATATGACTCTTTTCGGTTTTCGCCTTTCGCTTTAAACCAACGGAGATAAGTGGACTTCGGCGTTATCTTTTCATGCACGGTGTGTGTATGAATATATATATATATATATGTAAGCACTCAGCTTCCCATACACCGAACTAAAAGACCGCCAACCTATATCAACAACCATGTCTGAAATCAGTGTTCATAGTGAGGTTAAAGAATTGTCCACAGACGCAGAGGCTTCTGCTGCTGCTCAGCAAAAACTTTTTGAAGAGAGTAATGCAGGTGATGGTACTCACCGTGAAGACCATTACTTACATGGTGTCCAACTCTGGCTGGGCATTCTGGGATTGTTCCTCTGTATGTTTTTGGTGGCTCTCGATCAGACCATCGTTGCAACCATTTTGCAAGTGGTAGGAAACAAATTCAATGCCGAGGGCAAAGTTGCATGGATCGCTACAGCCTTTTCGTTTGCGATGGCCGTATTCATACAAATTTGGGGAAATATCTCGATTGCAGTTGGTAGAAAGAATTGTCTGTTCCTAGGGATTGCATTTTTTGAGCTCGGTTCTCTCTTGTGTGCTGTTTCAAATTCCATGAACATGTTAATTGGAGGAAGGATAATAGCGGGTTTTGGTGGTGGTGGTATTCAGTCCTTAGTGATGGTGATCATCACCGAGATTGTTCCCATTGAGAAAAGACCTATTGCTATGTCTGGATTTGGAGTCACTTTCGCGCTAGCTTCGGTTTTGGGTCCGCTAGTGGGAGGAGCCTTTACCACGAATGTTTCCTGGAGATGGTGTTTTTACATCAATTTGCCTATTGGTGCTGTTGCTGCCACGGTAGTTTTCTTTGTGTTTCACCCTCCTAAACCAAAAGGCAATATGCTTCCAAAACTGAAAGTTATTGATTGGTTTGGATTGTTTCTCATGATTTCTGGACTCACATTGCTTTTGCTTGCAATAACATTTGGAGGAAACGAATTTCCATGGAAGTCAGCTGCTGTGATTTTGTGTTTCGTTCTTGGAGGATTGCTCATTGGTGCTTTTTGTTTATGGAACTTTAGATTCTCCAAACACCCTCTTATTCCTGCAGAGATTGTCAAGGTTGGTACCATTGATATTGCCTGTGTGGGAATGTTCTTTGTGTTTGGCTACTTCATGTCGGTCATTCTCTACCTCGCTTTGTATTTCCAGGTTGTCAAGGGATACAACGCTTTGAATTCCGGTGTTTCTCTTCTTCCCACAATTTTGCCCGTTGTGATCTGTTCTATAGCGACAGGTATCTCGACCACGAAAGTCAGATACATTAAACCATTCACGGTTTTTGGTGGGATTCTTGGGCCTTTGGGTAGTGGATTGGTATGCCTTTTGAGCATTCACTCGGGAATATCTCAGCGTATTGGTTGTCAAATAGTGCTAGGTGTGGCAACAGGCGTTATGATGCAACCTTTCATACTGCATGTCCAATTGGCTGCGCCCAAGACCCCGGGATCCTCCATTATTGCCACTACCATGTTCAACTTTTCCAGGAATCTCGGTTCGGCTATCTGTACGGATTTGGCGCAGCTTGTTTACACATCCACCCTTTCTGCTAAGATGGCAGCTCTCAAGGGGACCCCCGCGTACTACAGTGCAGGTCTGGACAAGTACGATCTCCATGATTTTATCAACGACACCACGCAGATAAAGAAGCTGTCAGAGCCAGCTAAGGACATTGTACTGAACGTATTCATGATTGCTTTCAAGAATATATTCTATATGTGCATTGGCTTTGCGTCGATTGCTCTTGTCTGCACGCTCCTCATGCCCAATGACGTACTCCCCAAAAGAAGCCAGGGAGTAGAGGAGGAAAAGTCAAATGAGACCGAAGAGAGAAAGCATGAAGACTACCCAATTGAAGAGGCGCCAAAGGCTGAGACTGAGGCCGAGGCCAAGTCTACCACTTAAGGGGCCTGGAGTAAGTGTACATATGCGAGTAGCATTAGCTAAGGTAACTGTGGACTCGGGATGATGAAGCAGGCAAGTAACTAGTGATACATAGAAGTTGATGAATTTCACATAACCAAGTTGTTCACTTCAGTAATACCAATTGCAACAGTACTGCATCTGTGGAAATAGCATGAGAAGACTATGCATATCATTATCATCATGAGCTTTTGCTTGAAACGAAGACCCACTAAACATGCATTTGATCGGAATATTCAATCAACCATGCGAGCCACCAGCACCGATGCAATAAAGCTCATACCAAACAATTGTATCCTGCCGTCTTCTTGTCATTATATATATATAATAGTCCGAGTAGTGTCGTGTATAAGAATATCTGCTTGCGTATGCACGTCTTCCGGTAATATTCCGAGCCATCGCATGTCGGATTTAATACCGCATAATATGCATTTTGGGCCTGAAAGCGCCAGTAAGGTCCTGTTCTCACGATTCCCCATACCTAGAGACACCATAAAGTCGACCTCCAGCCATGATTACAAGCCCATTAAATTGTCAATCGCGACTACATGATATTACTATTGTTGCCATATATTTCCCAGTTTTTTTCCTTTCTTTTTTCGGTAGTCAAAGTAACGCCGGATTTGATTTCCAACCCTAGCGTTACACGACCGGAGTTAAGACCCAAGAGCTTAATGCATGGCTAGTGGCACAAACTCTTTGGTGCATAAATAGTGGTCCGGTCCTTCCTGAAGGACAACCTCAGTATCTGGAGCTGGGATCAATTCAAAACATGTCCGACATCAGTGCTGATGGCGACGTCAAGGATAAGGCAGCAGACCCAGAAGTGGTTGCTGAACCAAAGCTCTTCGAAGAGAGTAATGCAGGTGATGGTACCCACCGTGAAGAGCATTACTTGCATGGTGCGCGGCTGATGCTATGTCTGTTTTCACTCTATATTTGCACTTTTTTGATCGCACTCGACCAAACAATCGTGATAACTATCATGCAAAATGTTGGAAATCACTTTAATGCCTTGAACAAAGTTGCGTGGATCACTACGGCGTTCTCGTTCTCGATGGCCGTGTTTATGCAAATCTGGGGAAGCGTCTCCATTGCCATTGGCAGAAAGGTCAGTCTTTTTCTAGCAGTTGGACTTTTCGAGCTTGGGTCACTTTTGTGTGGAGTATCAAATACTATCAACATGTTGATTGGAGGACGAGTTATCGCCGGTTTTGGTGGTGGTGGTATTCAATCACTGGTGATGGTGATCATCGCAGAGGTGGTTCCCATAGAAAGAAGACCAATAGCGATGGCTGGACTGGGTGTAACTTTTGGGCTGGCAATGGTGTTGGGTCCTTTAATCGGAGGAGCATTTACCACAAATGCAACTTGGAGATGGTGTTTCTATATCAATCTACCTATCGGTGGCCTTGCCGCTGCGGTTGTGTTCTTTGTGTTTCACCCTCCCAAACCGAAAGGCAAGATTCTTCCAAAGCTGCTAGCTATAGATTGGTTTGGATTGTTTCTTATGGTTGTTGGATTCACATTATTTTTGCTTGCACTATC
Organism: Kuraishia capsulata CBS 1993; assembly: GCF_000576695.1. Taxonomy (NCBI): domain Eukaryota; kingdom Fungi; phylum Ascomycota; class Pichiomycetes; order Pichiales; family Pichiaceae; genus Kuraishia; species Kuraishia capsulata. The sequence goes on from NW_019172956.1 coordinate 671,743, forward strand.
TTTTGGAGGAAACGAATTTCCCTGGAGATCTGCTGCGGTGATTTTGTGTTTCGTACTCGGAGGTCTGTTCATAGGACTCTTCTCCCTCTGGAACTTCAAGTACTCCAAAAACCCTCTTATTCCTGCAGAAATTGTTAGGGTTCGTGCCATTGACTTGGCATGCCTAGGATTGTTTGCTGTTTTTGCCTACTTTATGGCGCTGGTGATCTACGCGGCATTGTACTTCCAAACTCTCAGAGGTTACAGTGCACTTATTGCTGGGGTTTCTTTACTCCCCACCATTATACCCATGGTGATATTTTCCATAGGAACAGGTATATCCACAGCAAAGTTCAGATACATTAAACCCTTCACTGTTTTTGGTGGGGCTCTTGGGCCTTTGGGTTGCGGTCTGTGGTGTTTGCTGGGAGTCCATTCGGGACTATCTCTTCGTATTGGATGTCAGATCATCTTTGGTATAGCAGTGGGAACCATGATGCAGCCATTTATTATCCATGTTCAGATGGCGGCTCCAAAGACGGCAGGTTCCACTATCATTGCCAGCACTCTTATGAACTTTGCCAGAAACCTGGGTGCGGCAGTTGGTTCGGACCTGGCACAGCTGGTGTACACTTCAACACTTTCGTCGAAAATCCGCGATCTTGAGGGAAGTGCTGAATACCTCAGTTTGGGTCTAGATAGTTACCCGCTGAGCCAGCTGACTGGAGACACTTCAAAAATACACACACTTCCCGAGCCTCTCAAGGAAATGGTCCTTCAAGTATTCATGGCGGCTTTTAAGAATGTGTTCTACTTATCGATCGGTTTCGCTGCGATCGCCTTCTTCTGTGCCTTGTGTATGCCAAACGTGAGACTTCCCAAGAAGAGCAAGGGAATTGACGACTCAGAGACGGAAAAAGATACAAAGGAGAAATGTGATACGGCGGCAAGTGAGACTAGTGAGAGAGATGATGGAGATGGTGGAGATGGTGGAGATGGTCAAAGACATGAAGCCGACTGATTATTGATGATTTATGGCTGTTACAAAAGGTAAAAAAAAACTAATTAAATATGTAAAATAAGAACATGTTTTGTCGATTCAATGTAGCTAAGTCGTATTATTTTCACCTTTGGAAGATTGAAGGAGTTACTAGCCTGTTAACATACTGACGGTTAATGGTAATCTTACAGGTATAAGCAGCGATTCAAAATTCCTACTAAGAATCACTGCCAATTACAGACTATATTCCACAAGAATTGGTTTATTAGCACTTCTCATCATTTAATAATGATTACTAACAATTTTCAAGAGCATTAGGTTTGATCTATACTGAATACCTTCAAACCCGGCCTTTAGTTTCCGATGAATAAACCTAGCCAATGCCCTTTTTTGTCCAATTTTTTTTAAATTCATGTCTTTAATCAAACCTGAATAATGCTCATGAATATTTGGGAAACGCAAGAGAAACGCTTGGAGAAAGCTTCAAATTTCACACATCGGACCCTTATCAAACCATTATCGCTACGCATTGTCTACATCATTCCTATATCTCAAATGATTTCCTCATCTATACAGTCTAAGCAGTTGGCTTGACTCCGTACCCGTTCACATTTCTAAACATTTTCATCTCATCGCCATCGACAAACTGACAAGTACGGGCGCTCTTCCAGAGAGAAACCCACATGTTCTCGTCAGAGTGCTTGTAGCTATCGCCCAAAACTGGCTTTATGGCCTCAGAAGCAGGTCTGGCGTTATAAAAGGGAATACGCGACACGAAATGGTGGAGAACATGGGTCTCGATAATGTCGTGCAGGAAAAACGTTCCGACAAAGCCAAACTCACGGTCGATGGTGCAAGCAGCACCACGGGAAAAGCTCCAGGCAGAAGCCTCGTAGTGGGGCAAGACTGGGTCAGTGTGTTGCAAAAAGGTGATGAACACGAGCCAGTGGTTGCAGAAGACATATGGCAAAAACCAATTGATGAACAGGTTGAAGCCTCCAAAGGTTTGATACCAGAAGTAGGTCACGGTGAGCATCGAGAGAATACCAACATCCGACAGAACCACGTACCAGTACTCCTTTGACTCGAAAATTGGCGCAGAAGGCTTAAAATGGTTCACGTTGAAAGTGGTCTGGCCCTCGAACTTCTGGCCAGTCACGTTCGTGAAAAGGTGGGCCCACCAGCCTCCAAACTGCTGAAGAATGAGATGGTAAAGAGCATATGCAGGAGTGTCGGAAACCACATCGTTCAAGCTGGTGGCTCCGTGCATGTTGATAAATTCCTGCTTGGTACGGGGCAAAAATACCGTGTCCTTGGCGAGGTTTCCAGTAGCTTTGTGATGTCTTCCGTGGGTGAATTTCCAGGAGAAAAATGGCACCATGAGGTACGAATGAAGAACCCATCCGACAGAGTCATTGACCCAGCCGTAATCACTGAAGGCCTGGTGACCACACTCATGTGCCAAAACCCACAGACCAGTGTAAGGAAGCGACAAAGTAATCGCATATGCTGTCCAACCGATTCCACGTAGATAGACATTGCTTATCAGAGGAATGAAGGTGTTGGCAACATACATCATGGAGGCCACCACAGCAATATCTCTAAATACATAGTAGAATGAAGTTGTCAAACGCCTTTGGAAACATTCCTTTGGAATGGCCTTGAGAACATCATTGATACCGTACGTGGGGGCCTTGTACTCGTTACCGTAAGTATCGATCGCGGAGAGCGAGTCCTTAAACGAGGCAACGTTGCCTGATCTCTTGGTCACCTTCTGCTCTGGAGCAGTCCCTGTTCTTGTGGTAGACATTTTACAAGACTCGAGTGAAATACTTATTGAGAGCCGACGGGGTCAAGTTTCACACGAAAGCGAAAGAAAAAAGAGAAGCCAAGGAGATCTGAAGATGTGGAAATTCTTGGGTGGACCGATCTCAAAAAATTTCAGACCTAGCACGCTGCACACCCTGCTTTCCAACTCTGTAAATGTTTCTTTTTGCTGGGTGAATTTCCCGCTCCGAGAAAAAAAATTAGACACAGCGCTTAGTCTATCTAGTTAACTGTTAGGATTAGATTTATTTATTACTTTAGTAACAAGTTACGAGTTCGTGCGTTCCTGGTGAATACTCATTAATACTGCTGGGCCGCTGCAAGATACAGTACCCTAGATCTGTAAGCGGACCCCCAAAGGAAAAGGTGCGATTGGCAGCTGGAACGCCAGAACTGGGCTATTATACTGGGTACTTCGTAATCCCATATTAATGTATGCCGTATGGCTGGAGGCACACCCGAAGTGGCCAATAAAATGGCCAATACCGGGTCGCGCCAAGCAGGGTGTGTTTTGTGTTGGCAGTATCTAGAACCCAACAGGGGATGAGCAGGGCCTTTTGGGCGGCTCCGGGGTTCAAAGTGTGTGAATCATAGGCACCCCCGATTAGCTCGAGGGTCTGGACCGTCTAGAGGCCACATAAGCAAAGGTGCTCTTCTGTACATGAAACCACAGGTAGCCAAAACAACCAGCACCTCAACTAGACGATTCTACCGGGTTTCGTTGCGTTTTGTCTGGCGCGTCATCCCCAAACAGTGATGCCTGGCGGCCCAACAACCTGCGATGGGCCCTGCAAGTTTACAGGGTTGGCTTATATAAGCTGATATATACCGCATTGATTATATAATCACAGTGGCTTATGTAATCATGGGAGCTTATGTAAGTGCGAGGTTGGACCGCACCGGTCCCACTTTCCTGGCGTGTCCTGCTCAGCACTTTCTGGAATTTTCTAGCTCCCTCCAAAAGCAGGACCCTTCATGTTCCGACACTACCTTCGACTAATGATATAGATTAAGTCTACATGCCTCTAGTTTAACCTTCTCCAGACCAACTGGTTTTCAAGTTTTTTCTTCATGTTTGGTGCCTGTATAAGCGGATATCCAGTGGCAGTGGCTACGGAGGTTGAGCCCCTTAAATATACGATTCAATTCTCCGGGATCAGGCGAAACGTGTCTCATTTCTGTCTGTTCCTCTTGCCTGGAGTACCATTTGACCCTGGCTACACAGCTCTGGTATACTATCAGATCTCAAGCAAAGTCGAGGATCTTTCACGACCAAATGAATTCACGCTGTTTGGAGGTTTAATGGCGAGTAAGCCCAGTGCTATCTTCAAGATGAGCAATCCGTATGCTTCATCTGGAGCAACAGATGCCGATATGGGAATGGATATGGATTTTGGTGACGATGCCAATTCTGTGGATATCACGATTGGAATCTCGATTGAGCCAAACGCTCAGGCTGCATTGGCGCTATCAAAAGTTTCAAAACCTCAATCCAGTGCTCTGGTGCCGAAGTCTGGCTCCAACATCACATCCCCACATGAGCTGATGGTGAGCACAGCCAACAAAATAATCGGAAAGGCTTACAACTATCTCAGCGGTTTTGCTGATAATAACAACAAGGTTGATATCTCGAAGTTCAATGAGTGGTGGACGAGGTTTATTTCGAAGTACGAGAGTGATCCTAACTACTTGTCCCGGGATGGATAGGAGGAAAGCAAGAGATACAGAAGCCTTTTTTCCTTATGTATATACACTAATGTCATGACACTATTTACACGCTAGTCGTAATCTATCTGCAACTTCTTTTGGCCCAAAATACTCGAACAGACTGGGCAGTTTGATTCCATGGGTCTTGCCTGAGAGGCCCATTCGAATGGCCTTGAACACCTTTTGACGAGAATATGATGAAGAAACGATCTCCATGGCGTTCTCCAAATTTTCCTCGGGATATTTCTTCAAGAAGGCTTGGACTATCTCAATTTGCTCTTGCGAAAGGGACGTGCTGATTGACCCAAACAGGTAATCATGTTCCTGGAAAAGGTCCTCAAGTTTGGTGAGATACGAGCCAGTCAACTTCAAAATTCTGTGAGCTTCTTCGAGACTAGTGGAAGTCCTTTCGGCTATTTGTTTGACCGTTTCTTCGACGAACTGTGGATCCTTCAGTTTCAACTCCAAATAGTGCTTGTTGAAATGGTTCAATTTGCCGAAATCTACCTTGGCATTGCCCTTGGTGAGTCCATCAAGACTAAATAGTTGTTCTAGCTGGCTGAGAGAGTAAACCTCTTTAGTCTGCTCGTTAGGGGTCCGTTTGGGAGACCATCCATACAGTGCACTGAAGTTGATCAGGGACTCACGGACGTAGCCCTGGGCGCGCAATTTCGCCACGTCGATGTCACCGGACCTTTTACTAAGCTTTTTGTCTTTCGAAGAGGTCAAAAGGGGAATGTGGACGAAATGAGGCGCTTCCCAGCCAAATGCATCGTAGAGAGCCAAGTGCTTTGGCGTAGACGGCAACCATTCCTCGCCGCGAATGACGTGTGTAATTCCCATCAGGTGATCATCCACAACGTTAGCAAAGTGGTAAGTAGGCAATCCGTCGGATTTCATCAGCACAAAGTCGTCGTACCGCACATCTCCTGCGTTGATCTGGGGTTGCAGATCCAGTCTTCCGTGGAGCAAATCTGTAAATTTGGGGTATTTTGCCGGCGATTTAAAACGAACAGTGAAATCTGAATTATGTGTGTGTTGAGATCCAATTTCGGGTTCATTAGAGGAGCAATGACGGTCATAAGACACCGTGGTTGGTGGCTTCAACAGTCGTGCACTTTCACGGAGTCCATCTAGTCTTTCTTTGGAGCAATAGCATCTATAAGCCAGTCCTTTTTCCAAAAGAATCTGGATGTATTTCTCATATATAGCTCCTCTTTCGCTCTGTCTGTATGGCCCAAATTCCCCGCCAACAACAGGACCTTCGTCGTGGTCTAGTCCTAGCCAATGAAGGTCCCTGTAGATCCGTTCTTCAGCATCCGGAACAAGCCTTTTCTGGTCAGTATCTTCCAAACGTAACAGGAATGATCCTCCGGTGGATCTGGCCAACAAATAGTTGTAAAGCGCGGTTCGTAGCGATCCCAGATGCAAGTACCCGGTGGGAGAGGGCGCGAACCTCGTCCTGACCGGTGAAGACGGTTGGACCGCCTTGGCGACGGATTTCGCCAGCGAAAACGTCCCGTAGTGTCGTATCCGCCAGACCATGAACTAACTCTAAAAAACAACCGAGTTTACTGGTTTTTTTCAGCAAAAGAACGTGCTCTTCGTCTCGTCTACCCCAAAGAGAAAAGTTCCAGCCTGAGCCGTTCCCGCCCGATTTTTCAGCACCGGTACACGACCGCGGAGAGGAGCGTGAAAAATTTGGGGCCCTTTGATCCCGTCGGAATGCTCCTTTCTCCCTCTTTTCCTCGTCTTTTTCTCGTTTACTCGATCAAAATTTCTCGGTTTGGCGCCAAATCCGATTTTGAATTTCCATCCAGGCTCAAGTTTGTGTGCTTTCGCTAAAACAAGTGTTTTTTGCACCGATTCATAGTCTCATTCTGCATTCACAGTCGCTCTTCATCATAGATCATCTCCAATGTCATTCGTCAAAGAAACTCGCAAACGGCTGGATCTGCACCGTTCTTTCGACGTCGAGGATGACTTTGAGTTTTGTCCCGTTAACGATGAGAATCTAAAGATGTACTATTATTCGAAACAACAGCAACAGCACCATCAGCATCACGCCCAACAGCATCAACAGCATGATCCCGTACAACTGTACAAAATCCTGGCCAATGCCTCTGCAAACTCCAACAACGCCTCCACTTTGTCACCCAACAGATCACCACAGTACTCGGATGTGAATCTCAAGAGGACTCCTTGGTTGCAACAGCAACAGAATGGATCACCATTGAATTCGAGAGACTCATACCTTTCGCCCTCTCCAAAGACCAATGGAATCAACTACCTTAGCTCCACCCCCGGCTCCGCCAGTTCGGCCAAACAGATTACTCCAATGCAGTTCAAATACTCGCAGCCCCAGCAGTACCCGGTCGTCAATTCGCTACAGGCCAAGTTGAACATGGCCTCGAGGAGGTGAATGATGATGGGTCGAGGGAGTTTTTGTGAGCTTACAGTGACTTTTCAATGAGCCTTTGAAGAGGCCTCTGAAAGGATTGCACCAGGACTTCACAAGTTTTCATCCTCTATGAGGTTTTTCCCAATGCTCCTTGCTCTCAGCTTCATGAGTTATGTGTGTTATCAAAGAAAGTTCTGGCAACTACTCAAGCTCTGTGAGCTTTCCATCAGCTGATTTTGGCGATATCTCACGCTCTCACTACATTACTCCCCAGATCATTCCGTTTTGCATTTACCATCGTCTACATGTTTTTCCCGTTTTCCGCCCAGACGCACTCATTAATCGCATATACCAAAAAATGCCTATCAACACGAACATTCTCTAATAAACATTATTTCCCAATTCTATCGCCTTTTCTCTCATTTCAAAACCGTCAGTAACAATAGAAGTATCACTATCAACACAAATATCGTAGTCCACTCGCCGTTCTCTTTGAGTCGCTCCGAAAACCGGTCCAATCGCGTCTTTGCGCGCCGCAGATTGCGGTCGGAGTGGTCCACCATCATCTCCAGGTCCTCCAGAATCACCATGTGATCGTTCAGCTCCGTCCCGATCGTTCCGCCCATCTGGTTCTGTCTGCTGATGGAGCTCGCGAGTTGAGAAAGTATCTCGTCCTGCGCAAACATCTCCTGCTGGTTGTCTATGAAGATCTGTTGGTTTGACAGTGATCTGGGACCTTCTTCTTCAACTGTGGAAGCAGGCTTCGCCAGTGGATTATCCCGATAAGGCCCAGGAGTGCTGGCATTTAAACTCACACTAGGCGGCTCAATCAAATTGTCCTTGAACCTGACCGATTTCGCCCGTTTTAACTGCGGCACCTCTTCCGATACCGTTTTCACAGGTATTTCTTTCTTGAATGTCGGCACAAACGAGTATGTGGCTAAGAGCGGATCAAATGACTTTAGCCCATCAACCAGCTTTGTATACCTTTCCAGAGACGCATCGAATCTGTTCACCGTGTTGGTATCCCTATGATCATTCAGTTGAAGATCAAGACTCTTCAGCGAGTTGAAGGCCTTGATCACAGTATCACGAACATCATCCAGCCCTGATTCCGATCCTATTTGGATATCGTCCGGTCCAGAAAGCCTCCGTAGTCTGGTGAGCTCGTCCAGACGGTCTGAAAGCTCGCTCAGCAAGTTACTCAGTCTGTTGAAGGAAAGATCCAGCGACATGCGTGTAATATGCTGGAATGCTCAAAAACTGCAGATGCGAGTCTTTCAAATTTATACGAATGGCTTTGTCCGTGTATTGGTAGCTCTGGTAAAGGTCTTGTTACCGTTTGCCTTTGCCTGCCATCTCTCGGGCTGCCAAAAGGAGGGGCCGATTTTGAGCCCCTGCACTACGAACTGAGCTAGATATAGAAGCAGTTCCAGCAGAATGATTGGCTCAATGTTACCACAATAACTTTCGACAAATCTGTAAATGGAGTTCATACTATGGTTCAGTTGTGTAGAGATGAAAAATGTGGTTTTTGGGGGGTTTGAACCATCTCTATAGCCCGATAATTGGGTTTGTTCTGCGATCCAACGTTCCTTCTGTGTCCCACCAGGTGGCTGTGTTGTGATAGCCTCGGGGTTCAAAGATTTGAGTTGTAATCTGTTCACATACCGAAATCGTGGCTTTATTTATAGAGATTAAACTACAGCAATCTATGTGAACACATAAATATATATATTTCTAATTTTTGCGGACCAATCATAGATGTTTTTCAGTTTCTCTGCCAAATTCCCGAACTAGTCGACGTGTCCCGACCCAAAAACAGGATCCGCCCCTGGAGCCTTCAAAGATGGTGAGCCTTTCTACGGTGGCCACAACGTGTGCTTTTTGTGAATAAACAAACCATTTGTGTTCATCGCATAGAAGAACTAAAGAAGTCGTGTTCTTTAGACGGTTTGCCTGATTTTCCTTGGAGATTTGAATTGAGGCCGCAACGTGGAATAGCACTCGGACGAACGCCCTTACTAAACACACGTTGATTCTGAAGCTCTAAGACGCCAACCACTACCAAGATTTAATATCTTCGAGACTCCCGGATCATTCCCTCGCCTAGTCATTTTACTCCTCACACTTCTGCATCACAATGGGTAACATCTTCAGCGGAATCTTTGGGAGGTTATGGGGCATAAATAAGGAAATCAGAATACTGATTCTGGGTCTGGACGGTGCAGGTAAGACGACAATACTCTACAAGCTCCAAATGGGAGAGGTTGTGAAGACAAAACCAACCATTGGCTTCAACGTGGAAACTCTGACATACAAAAATATTTCGATAAACATGTGGGATTTGGGTGGACAGACCTCCATCAGACCGTACTGGCGCTGCTACTATGCTAACACCGCCGCGGTAATTTTCGTCGTTGACTCCACAGATAAAGAGAGAATGGATATCGCCCAGAAGGAACTGCATATGATGCTCAAGGAGGAGGAGCTACTGGATAGTGCACTTCTGGTGTTTGCTAACAAGCAGGACCAGATGGGTGCTCTGAGCGCAGCTGAGGTGTCAAAATCGTTGAACCTCGTGGATTTGAAGGATAGGAGTTGGAGCATCGTCGCTAGTAGTGCGGTCAAGGGCGAAGGTCTTACGGAAGGTCTAGACTGGCTGATTGATGTGATCAAGGAGGAGCAGTTGTGAAAGGAAAAAGCTGTGAAAATCGTTCTATTAGTCCCACAATAGACTCCTAATCGCCTTTCTAATTCCAGCTGGCTCCCTTCTGGCAAGAAAAAGCTCCCAAAAACATCGACAAAGCTCACAAAGGATACGAAAGTCCTCCTCGCGGAGGGTTCGTTCAATTCAAACAATGGCATCCTGATCTGCAAACGATGTCTAGACTCAATGGTGATTCTTAAATCTAAAGATAATGTCTGTATTCCTTATTTGGGCTGTCTCGTATTAGTATATTGGGTCAATGATGGCCAATCTTAGCAGAATGGGAGCCTTTGGCCTTATCGCGGGGTAGTGTACTAGCTCAAATTGGCGAGGCTTCAATCTCTCTTGTCATTATCAGAATAGCAACTGTCATTTCTAACTTCTCACCTCTGACTTCAACCGAAATGATACGAAGAATTGGGCTGTCGGGTCCCGTTGGAGTCATTAGTCAAGTCTCCAGACAGATTTCCGGCCCGAAATTTCCTAGGTTCGGGGCTTCAGTGCCTATTAGATTGAATTCCACCGGAGCTAGGCAACGGGTTAGACCGAAGCTCTTATCACCAATTGCGATAGCTGTCGGTTCCTCGGTGGTAGTATCGTCGTTATTTTTCTCTGACCTGGTGTTTAATGATGCTCCCAAACTGCATAGTGGATCTTTCAAGCGCGGAGATCTCCTCACCAACAAACACGAACTGGTCCCGGATGAGGAGGGAGATACGTTTGAGTCAGGACTATATATATCGTCTCAGAAGGAAATAGACGAGCAAGAGAGGCTGGCGAGAGAACATGATACTCAGATCTCGCGCTGGAGGCTTTTCCATCGAGTCAGATACTTTTTCTTGGACAAACTGTGGGATCCGTTTGTCACGGTGTGTCGGTTCATGGAATTGACCTTCATCTTCCTTCCCGTGGTATTGCTCTTTCCAATCACTTTCTTTGGCCACAAGAATAATTCCAGAGGTGATGTAAGGGCGGGTAATATACTCTGGTACAAATACATTCGTCTGGCTGCCGAACTTGGAGGTGCTAGTTTCATCAAGCTTGGTCAGTGGGCAGCTTCCAGAACTGATATCTTCCCGGATGAACTGTGCAACGAGCTCAGCTCTCTGCACTCAAATGCAACCCCTCACTCTTTCAAACAAACGAAGCGTATCATCTGTGAAACTTTCAACGGAATGGCATTCGAGGATATCTTTGAAGAGTTCCAAGAGCACCCTGTAGGATGTGGTGCAATTGCACAGGTTTACTATGGTAAACTCAAGCCTGAGCTTTTAAGGAACTACGACGTGACCTCTTCATCAAAATCCGATGGAAGCGAATATATTTCGAACGACGAACCCAAACATATGGAATGGGTAGCCGTTAAGGTGGTACATCCCAACGTGGAAATCAAGATAGAGCGCGATCTTAGGATCATGAGATTCTTTGCCAACCTCATAAATTTCATTCCCACGATGGAGTGGCTGTCTTTGCCCGATGAAGTTGAACAGTTCTCCGTGCTCATGAAAATGCAACTGGATCTCAGAATCGAAGGACACAATCTGGTGAGATTCCACGAAAAGTTCAAGGACAGGCACGATATCAAATTTCCCAAACCATATTTGAAATTCAGCGGACGTGAGGTTCTTGTAGAAGAGCGAATCGTGGGACTTTCAATGGGTGATATGCTCGAACTGAAATCCAATTTTGGAAAGGGGCTATCAAAGGAACTGAGCGACAAACTGCTGGATGCATTCTTGCAGATGCTCATTCTGGACAACTTTGTCCATGCCGATTTGCACCCCGGAAACATGTTTATACGATTCTATAAGGGTGACTCTAGACATTTCCCTGGAGAACCGCATACCATGCCCAGACTGTCTTCTGAGTCGGAGATGGACCAACTGGCATTGAGCCTTCATGAACTGAGCAGAACCGAACCATCAAAACTCCAAAAGGAAATGGAGAGACTCTATGACGAAGGATATCATGTAGAGGTGTGTTTCATAGATGCTGGGTTGGTGACTGAGCTGAATGAAACCGACAGAGTCAACTTTATCGGGCTGTTCAACGCATTGTCTGAGTTTGATGGATACAGAGCTGGTGAGTTGATGATAGAAAGATCCAGAACACCTGAAACTGCCATAGATAAAGAAGTCTTTGCTCTGAAGGTGGAAAGGCTGGTTGATAGAATCAAACAGAGGACCTTCACCCTGGGAAGCGTCTCCATTGGTGACTTGCTGGACCAGGTATTGGGAATGGTGAGGCAGCACCATGTGAGAATGGAGGGCGACTTTGTGACTGTGGTAGTGGCAATTTTGCTGCTGGAAGGAATTGGAAGACAGTTGGATCCAAATCTAGATCTGTTCGCTAGTGCGCTCCCAGTTTTGAGACAGCTCGGTCTTCAAGACGGAAGAATGATCTTGAAGAACGGCGACAAAATTTCGATGCTGAAGGTGTGGCTTGCCTTGGAAGTGAGACAGTTTATTCATGCTTCGATACAAGATGTTCATAAACTTGTGAAATCAGATGGGTTAAGTCCAAACTACTGATTTCACGGTACCCCAATCTTTGTAAGGATTTTAAGAACGGAATAGAGCGCAAATCCACTGGTTTCTTTCCATTCGTATAATCAATTCTTTGGCTTCTTTGCTGGAGTAGAGTCTATTTCAGACCTTTCGGTCAGTCTCTTCAACATGGCCTTTCCCTTGAGCTTCCCTCCTCCATTCATATAATCCAATCTATTCAGATTGTATCTCAAAGTCTCAGCAAGAAGTTCATCCTTGGCACCGTCCAGATGGAACCAAACGTTCATCTCCTCTGCCTTTTTACCAGTTTTACGGATCTCTTCCATGTATTCCAAAACCTCTTTCTGTGGGTTCACGCTATTCTTGATCATCGGGAAGAAACGTAGAGGCACATCAGTAAGTTTAATCGTGATACATGAATATTGAGGAGCGGGTCTGGTACCTTTTTCTTCATTTTCCCTTTTTACCTCCGTCTCCTTCTCCTCCTTTTTAACTTCAGCATGAGACTGAGACTGCTGTCGTGTCGAACGCCTCGTCACAGACCATCTCTTGGCCTTGCGGTGTGGCTTCTTCTTTGGAGCTGAGGATGGTGATTCAGGCTGGTCACTTTCTTTCTGACTCTGTTCTGACTCAGCCTCAGCCTGCTTCTTGCGTTCTTCTTCCTCCTCCTCTCTGCGCTTTTTCTCCTCTTCTTCTTCTCTCCTGACACGTTCTTCTTCTTCTCTCTTCAAACGATCAAACTCGTCAATCTCATACTGATTATGTATTGATAAGAATGATATTATGATCTCTGGAACGAAAGGAGACTTCTTCTGCTTCTTGGAGGTTGACGCTGGCATTTTGGGAGGCGTTGTTTGCTGAGTTGCCGCCTTCGTAGCCTCAGAATCTCCCTCGGCAGTCTCTGGCTTAGAGCTACTCTCGGAATCATCATTTTTCCCTTTATCATTTTCTGTCTCTGATTGTTTTTCCTGTTGCTGTGTATCTTCCTTTTTCTCTTCGTTTCCTTCAGTCTTCTTTGCCTCCGTCTCGGGCTTTTCGTGAAGCTCAACGATTGCATTTTTGGGCAAATAAAACCTAACGGCGGTGTTCTCGTGGAACTCGAACACAATAGTTGCATCAGTTAGATACCTCTCCTGGAAAGCAGTAAGTTTTTCCTCTTTTGGAACTGCATTGGCCTTAGCTTGATTCAACTGCTGCTGCCTGATCTGTTCATTATGCCGTTGTAATTGGAGCCTCTGCTGCAGCTGCAACTGTTGCTGCTGCTCCTGCCATTTCTTGTAATACCCATTCACATCCCCCATTTCCTTTGCTTTCTGAATATACTTTTGGAACTGCAGAATTTGGTCGTGGGTCGCATTTCCAGATGCCACAATCTTCATCAATGCGTTTAAAGATGGGTCCGTCCTAGCAATAGTGTTGAGGTTAGAGATCATAATATGGTTCTCAGGTGAAGACATGATATCAGATCTAGCCTGAGAAACAGGTCTTTGTGGTGGCGGAATCGGTAACTTTGGTCTTGGAGCAGAGATTTGTGGTGGCTTTGAGGCTGTGACAGCATTGTTCATTCTGCTTATTGGGGGTATTGGTTTCTGGATTTCAACCGATGCGGTACTCTTTGTCGTATCATCAGCCTTAGAAGACTTCATTTCAGTCTCTGCTTCAGTCTTAGCGTCGGTCTTAGCTTCAGTATCTGCTTCAGCCTCTGCTTCAGCCTGACTTTCCGTCTCAGCTACAGCCTCTGGAGTAGCGTCTTTGCTTGCTGAACTCTCCAAATTTTTATCCGATGAAGTTTCAGTCTCTCCAGGTTTCTGTGCATCTGTGTCTGTGTCCACTTGGCCATCTTCTCTGGCCATAGAGGGTGGAATTGCAGCTTCATTGGAGCATTGCTCAACGGTTTTTTGAACCACAGGGGATCCGACTACTGGTGCAGCGCCGACAGATTGCTGCTCCGTGCGGTTTTCTCCTCCCATTTGCCCTCCAGATTGAACTCCCACCGGCTGTGTGCCTCCAACTGGCATTTGCACAGCCTGGGCCTTCTTCTTGGCCTCCCTTCTCTTCTCAATCTCATCGAGTCTCTTCTTCTCCTTTTCCTCATCCTTCAGTATAAACAGTCTGATGTCAAAACTATGGGGGCCAGCATAAATTTTTGAGTCGCACAACTTGCTCATCTTGTCGCGCTTCCTGTCGCTTGCCGCCGTGTTGCCGTACTGTTCTTTCCGACTCCAATACGCATCAAACACGTAGTTTGCCCAATTATGGCGAGACACAATCAGTGAATTATATAATGTGGCACTATCCTTCATGCTCAACTTGTTCACCAGAGATCCATAGTCAGGTTCTTCCCGCGAGAGTGGCAGAGTTTGGATGACTTCAAACGGCCTTCCTTGTCTCTGCTCCATCACCAGGTCTTTGTCCAGGGAGTCCATTAGCGGAATCCACACCTGGTTGACTGGCTTATGGATAGGTTTTGCCGTTTTTGACTCATCTACCAGTTCCGGCATTGTGAACAGAAGGTTTCAGACAAAGGTTATGGTTAGATTCTAAAGTCCTTGTTTGAAGTATGTAACTCTTAAGATGTTGCGAGTTCTGGCTCACCAATCTCAAAATTGAGTTTCACACTTCAGATCAGTCGCGTCTGGGAAATCGCGGCTTTGAACTTCTCAACAACTCTGCTTGAAATCAAGTTGACAAAGCCTTAGTAATACTGCTTATCAGCATTTTTGCAAGCTAGAGTGGCATCACTTGGCTTTCTAATGAGCTTAATAGATCTTGGAACGTTTGCCTCGGCAGGCAACAAGAGACAGAAGCTGGACAATAATGGTAGGTCTCCGCAAACTTAGTGAGACCTATGGGTCTTACTCTTAATGGATATAATGATACTAACGTGTTTTTTGGTAGTTCTGAAGAACTATGCTGCAGGGTCGATTGTGCGAATCAAACTCAAGAATTTCATGGCTTACTCGTTAACAGAGATAAATCCAGGACCTTCTCTGAACATGATCATCGGTCCCAATGGTACGGGTAAAAGCACCTTCGTTTGCGCCATCTGTATTGGTCTAGGAGGAAAGCTGAAATATCTGGGGAAAGAGACAATGAATCTGGACCAGTTCATAAAACAGGGTGAGGAGTCTGGGTACATCGAGACTGAGATCGCATACAAGGGCAGGACCATTCTTGTCAGAAGAGATCTTACGCGAACGCGTTCTAATGCAGGCCAATGGCGTGTTGATGGACGGGATGCTTCTGAAAAGAGGGTTCAGGAAATTTTGAGTGAAGTGAATATCCAACTGGGCAATCTATGTCAGTTCTTGCCCCAAGATAGAGTCGCGAAATTTGCCAGTCTCCAGCCTGAGGAGCTTCTGACCGAAGTGGAAAGATCATGCGGTAAGGGTGAGCTTTTGGCCCAACACGAGGCGATATCGCGATTGTATAGCGAAAAAGTGCAGATTAATATGCAGATCGTGAATTTGCGTGCTGAACAGGAACAGCTTGCTGAAACTTCGAAGTCTTTGGAGGAGGAAGTCTCCAAGTTTGAGCAGTATGAACAGAAAAAGAAGGAGATGGAAATGTTCTATCGACTATTCCCATATCTGGAGGTTGATGAGGCCATTCAAAATGTGCAAAGGTGTCAGGATATCTATAAGGATGCCAACAATGTGCTGAAGAGGTTGAAGCAGGATACACATCCTCTAAAAGACAGGGCCACGCAGGAGGAAGCACGAGTTCATGAAATTGATACTAGACTTGCTGAGCTTCAACATAGCTTGAAAAAAGTGACCCAAGGTCTAAGCGGGGGCAGGAACTACGTCTCCGAAGTTAATGGCGAGATCACAAAGATTCAGACTCAACTGAGTTCTCTTGATGAGACCATCAAAACTCAAAGGGCCAAACTTGTCACCACGAAGAAGACGTTGGAAGGATATCAAGCTGAACTAGAGGAACTTACACAGACTGTTTACTCTGATGAAAAGGTTGCTGAGCTGAAAGCGGAAAGGCAGAAGCTTCAACACGAGGCTACTTCGTTGAAGGAGAATACCGAAGAACATAAGGCGGTCTGGGAGGAGCTCAATGATTCTATGAAAGATGCAGAGAGAAGGATACACTCCAAGAGCAGGCAAGTTGGAGCACCCGATCGTGTGTCTCTGCTTCCGATGAATACACACGGATCAGTCGTCAAGGCGGTGAGGGCTTTAAGATCATTTGAGGACCAACTGGGTATCAAGGGAAAGTATTTTGAGCCCCCATGTATCTCTTTACAAGTGGGAGCTCCCTATAGATGCCATGTTGAAAAGTCGTTGAGTTGGGCCAACCAGAACGCATTCACAGTTGTAGATCACGAAACTTATCGGATACTCTCAAAGTTTTTGTTTGAAAAGGTCAAGGTCAACGTGAGTATCAGGACTTTGTCTAGAAATTGGAGAATACGACGGGATATTGAGACTGATCAGCTTGGTTCCTATGGATTCGAAAGGTATCTCATAGATGCCATATCTGGTCCAAAAGAAGTCAAGCAAATGCTGTGTGAGAATGACAAAATCCACCAGATTCCAGTTTCGCTAACTGAACTTACTGAGGAACAAAAGAGCCGTCTGATAATCCCTGGAAGAGGTGGCAGACTTCCTTTTATGAAGTTCATCTGTGGAAGGGAGATACACAATGTGAGGAGGTCCAACTACGGTAAGCGGCAGATATCTTCATCCGTGACAGCCTTGCCTGATAGGGCAAAAGTTTTTGTGGGCACAGACCTGACCGAGGAGGCAATCGAAAGAATTCAGGCTGGTATCAAAGAGGCTGAGACTCAATTTGCGGAGTTCAAATCGCAAAAGGATCTAGCAGAGGTCGAATATAGAGCCGCACGTGATAAGCAGAAAGAATTCGACAATCTTGTTTCGGAGATTGCAGATCAGCTCAAGTCCAACTCTGCCACCATCGCTAAGATTAACAGGCTTCGTGAAAGGATTATTGGTAAGGAAAACGAGTACAAAACGTTGAAAAGAACGATAGAGAAGACTCAGGACACCAGTCAGCAGGCCATCAAGCATCGTCAAGCCATCCAGAATCTTGTAGTTCGCAAATTGAACCGACTGGAAATGATGGCTGATCTGCTTCGGCAGGAGAATGACTTCAAGGAAGAGATCGCCAAGTTGTCCATTGACAGCATATGTCGCAAGAACGTGATGGCCAGTTTGGAGAAGCTGAAAGAAGAGTTTTTCGAAAAGGAAAAGGAGTTTATAGAGAAGGCTGAGCGTGCTAAAGAGGCGCTTGTTGAGGCCAAAGATATCAGGAAGAAGAAGTCTCAGGAAGTCCGTGCAAAGGCAGCCGAGTATTCACAAGAAGAGAATCAGGAACTGGCTTTGCTGGCGCAGAGCCTCAAGGATGCTGACCATTTCACCTTTGCATTTGTGAACGTCAGAAAGGACCAGTTGAAGAACGAGTTGGCCCTGTCCTCGCCAGACAGAGCTTCTCTTGGAAAACTACAAGAGAACCAGAGAAGACTTGCCGAAGTTGAAGCACGGTTGCCCAATCTGGAGACCCAGGCCGAAAAGGTGGTGGGTGATATCAAGGAAATTCGCGATAAGTGGGAACCCGAGCTGACTGAGCTGATATCAGTTTGTTCCAAGAGGTTTTCACATAGTTTTGCAACAGTCGCAAGTGCGGGAGAAATTAGACTGGCGAAAGAGGATGAAGACTTTTCGAAATGGAGATTGGAGATTTTGGTCAAATTCAGAGACGAAGCTCCTCTGAGTGTTCTAGACTCATATGTCCAAAGTGGTGGTGAGAAGTCTGTCTCAACGGCATTGTTCGTCAACTCGTTGCAAGGATTGACATCTTCGCCTTTCCGCGTTGTGGATGAGATCAACCAAGGTATGGATGCCAGAAACGAAAGGCTGGTCCACAAGTTGATTGTTGAGACCGCATGTGAATCCCGCAATCCCGATGGAACAATGTGCCAGTACTTCTTAATCACGCCCAAACTGCTGACGGATTTGTATTACCACGCGAACATGTCGGTTCATTGTGTCATGTCTGGGCCTCATTTGCCAGATCCTACTCAAAATATGAATTTTCTTCAGCTGGGAATGCTGAAACATTTTGCCGAGGGCGAGGCTGTTGAAACTTGAACTAATGTCTATGAATCTTGAATTACGAGGTGTGTGAAAGGCACTAAAATGTCTTGATGTTCTGTTCAGCTAGCACCGCATGGTCTTCCTGCACTATCGATGAGGTCACGTACAAGCCACTCGTAAAAGGCCAGTGTATTAGCTCAGACCAAATAACAGTTTTAGAAATTGTTTTAGATCATGATCTTCAGACATATACCCGATTGAGGTATATCGTCACCCTGCAACTAAATACCCCGCGCATATCCTTAAAAGGGCTCGAAATGTGGCTACCATATATCGGTGACGCAAGGTTGCAGCTCGTATCGCACGTGCCTGCCACTTGCGCACTCGTAACAAATTAAGCTTCCAAGTCACCGATTTTGCCTGCTGAGGACAATATGCAGTTCGATTGTGTCATCGTGACTCCGTGGTCTAACTTTGGGCACATTCGGAAGGTCAGGGGACCAATTGCGTCAGCAAGCAGTTAGCCTTTATGCGATGCGATAAGATACCGGCTAAAGCTTCCTGCTTGCCAGCTGGCAATTTTTGCCTCTTACGATCCTTGGGTAAATTATTATTTTATTTTGTGATTTCATATTTGAACTCTATCAAGTTTTCTTCCCAACAAGCCGCAAATTTAAAATATATAATCCAACATCATGGATACTCCCACCTGCAGCAAGGTGCACGATTACATGTACGGAGAAACCCTCGGAGAGAGCACCTTTGGACAGGTGATCAGAGGTCTGGTTCGAAAAACGGGAGAGCACGTTGCAATCAAGATAATGAACAAGAACGATCTTAAAAAAAGAGGATTGACTGAGATGTTCCGGAACGAGGTGGCGATCCTGGAGCAATTGAACGATAAGTCTGTGCTGCGCCTCATCGACCACTTTGAAGACACCAAGAACCTCTACATAGTGACTCAATTGGCCCATGGAGGCGAGTTATTTGACGAAATTATCTCTAGATCCAGGTTCACAGAACCTGATTCCAGGGAGGCCATCCGGCAGATATTACACAGCGTGGAGTATCTGCATGATCTGGGTATAGCCCACCGCGACATCAAGCCCGAGAACATCCTGTATGTATCAGCCGAGGAGAACTCTGAATTGATTCTGGCAGATTTTGGAATTGCAAAGTTCAAAAGAGAAGGATTTTCTGATACAGTTGGGTCTTTGGGCTATGCTGCACCGGAGGTGGTGATGTGTGCGCTAGATCCCGCTTCCAAAAATTACACTGAAAAATGCGATATATTCTCAGTTGGAGTGGTTTCCTACATGTTACTATCTGGATTTTCCCCCTTTGAAGCCAGTACCCTGGACGACTTTGTGAACAAGGAAATCCCTCGGGGAATAAAATTTCCAGCCAAGTACTGGGGAGAAGTTTCGGAGTCGGCTCGAGAATTTGTGCTGAGCATGCTGAATACAGACCCCGATAAGAGACCCAGTGCGACAGAGTTGCTGTGCCATCCATGGATGTCGGCTGATCTAGATGACATGGTGAATCTTTTGCAGAATATAAGAGAAGGCTTCAATGCTCGAAGGAAACTGCTACAGACGGTGGAAGTGGTGAAATTACACAACCAGATGAAGAAGTACCATGATTTGAAAGATAAGGATGCTGAAAAGGTCAAGAGCGACACCAAGGGTGATTTGTTCGTTCAACTAGTGAAAGCAGCTGTTGAAAACCGCGAAACACTTGATGCTCTCAACACAATAACTCCCGCCAACTGAACTGCGTCATTCTATACTGAGTGTGCTCGAATATAACCCTATTTAACATTATCTATTCGTATAGATTCTCGCGTAGCGTCTAGACGATGAGGCCGTCTAAAATGCTCATGTTCGTGTACAGCTCAAATCATTTCCTAAGAATGCTTACAATTCTAGAGGACGAAAATCGATACTGAGAAAGCACCACAACCGATCCACCAATCTCTGCGATTCTTTGTGGTTTCAATGGTCATACCGAGACATGAGGGTCACCATCATCATGACCACTCTAAGGATAAGAAATGGGGGTATCTGACATTGCTGCTGTCAATTCTCTATCTCGTGTATCTCTACGTCTCAAACTACATTCACAGCATCAAATGGCTCAAGTCTGGGCGATCTACAGGGGGAAAAAACTGGGTATTACCCGGTCTGTGGCTGCGTTTACTTGTTTTTGTGGCCTTTTCAATTGTGATATGTCTATGGGGAATTGATAAGGAGACGTTCAAGAGCAATTTCAGACGGTTTGGAAGAGTGGCATATTGTCTTGTTCCACTCAATATTTTTCTGACCTTCAAACCGGCTGTCATTACGGGAACCAACTATCTGGATTTGTTGGGTTTACACAAATGGTTGTCGAGATGGCTGATGGTAATGGCAATTGTGCATTCCGTGGGATTCACGGTTGTTTGGATCGTTAATCAAGAGGTATCTACATGGTCTAAACTGTTCCAGTTCAACAATCTCTTGGGCGCCATCACATGCAATTTCAGCATACTGTTGCTTGTGGTTTCTACCAAGCCAATCAGACGAATCATGTACCAGTTTTTTTATCTTTTCCACAACGTGACGATGTGGCTATGGGTGTTTGCAATCATATACCATTCGAGATGGGAGGTTACATCTTACGGAGCTTTGTGTGGACTTTTGCTGGCGTATCAGCTATATCAGAGAGTCTTTTGTGTGGTAAGAAACCTCACTCCACTCAATTTCCTGACCAATGGCGAGCACAACCTCAGTCTGATCAGACTGCCTAATCCCAACAAATTCTCGTTCGAGCCGGGTTCGCATCTGAGAGTGTACAAAAACCACTCAATAAGCAAGTTTTGGAACTGGTTCTTGCCTTCACATCCATACTCAATCGTGGCCATGGATATGACGTCGATCTCGCTGGTTGTCAAAGGTTACAATATGTTCAACCCACACGTGCCTCAGCAGTACACCATCTCCACCAAACTATACAACAGCATTCATCCAAACATCTTTAAAACTGCGGAGAATGTGGTTATTGTCTGTGGTGGATCCGGCATCTCTTTTGGACTGCCCATATACCAGCACTTTTTGCAGAACAGTGGAAACCTGGACTTGGTGCCGTATCTGTGTTGGATAGTCAGATCGGATTCAGAACTGTATCTGCTGGACGAGCTCAAGGTCAAAGGCATTGAGGTGTTTGTAACCACCGGATCCGGGGAAAGTGTGTTCAATCTGGAGGAAGAGATGTTACTGGCCGACGAGATAGAGCTGGAATCGCTCGAACAGACCGAGGAAAAGGAGAATAAGGTACATCGTGGAGGAAGGCCTGATCTACGCGGGCTCATCGCTCCTAAAATGGCATCTACCATGGACAAGGCTAACAAATGGGTAGTATCTTGTGGTCCAGAGGGCCTTGTTGCGGAGTGCAATAAAATTGCAAAGCAGATGAAAGTTCAGAGTCTTTCAGAGGTGTACTCTATGTGAAGCGATTATTCAGCGTGTTCTTGGCCCCCAATGTAAGACAGTAGCGCTACCCACCCCCAAATAGAACGTTCCATGCGGATACCGTAAATTTTTTTTCACTGCCAAAAGCAAGGGGACATGAAATCCGATGAGCATTGTAACTATATGCAGCTATTAAGGTACGTTGAATGATTGGTGAAGACACGTCCTATAGGGTGGGGTGATGGAGAACAGGAGGAGGATCCACGATTATACCTGGACAGGGAAGGAACAGAAAGGAAAGGCTAAAATGTGCCAAAAGTGGCTTGACTGGAATTTCCGTTTGCATTGGAATACTTTGGCAATAATATGGAAACTGCGACCTATGTGTTAACCCTAAAATATCACCCCCTAGCCGCGGGCCCGCGTAAAGTTTCCCTGCCGTCACGGCACGGCATATGAAACACGCGCTCCACGAATCGTGCAATCTTTCATCAAGGCTCTGCTGGCGGTACAATACGTCAACCGAGTCGTGTGTCGGGATTAACCCTGGCGGCATAATTAAGTCACTTTGCGTGCGCCCACCGCATACGTCAAGAATCCATCAAAACCTTATTTTAGTCGCTACAACTTTAGGCGGCTAGCCAACTACGTCACCCCCGGAGCATTTCTCATTGGCCGGGTAAACTAGACCAGCCAATTTCACGGGAAGAAGGGGCATAACCCGGTGTTACCCACGCTCACACTAAAAGGTGCATGGTGATGTCCGCATAGGCAATAATTCTGTCTGCATTCTACTTGATGCAGGTTGGTTATATCTGCACGTACCATGAGGAGAACGTTAGTCCCAGCACCCCGTGCCTCTCTGTTATTGTTTGTTAAGCTCCTCCACTCGTAAGTGTGACTAAGTATAAGTATAGAGCGATTCTTTGAATTTTGCCCAGATTTTACCACGACTTCTTATAGCAAATTTTTTGGTTGGCTTGTGATCTTACTTTTATATAGCCATGCCATACTCAACTGAAGCCACTAAGTGGAATGCTTTCCAATACAATGACCCTTTCTCAGCTGACAAGTTCGTCGTATGCCACATCCCGTTGAAGACGTGCTGTCGTCCTAATTGCGATATGGGCTTCCAGACCTCCAACCGGAGCCACGTCAAGTTCGTGGATTCTGTTGAGGAGGCCGAGGCCGCAGGCTTTGTCAAGTGTGGCAGTTGTCTCGGTTCCAAGCCGAACGACTCCAATGTGTTCTCCATCGATGTGGACCTACTGGTGAAAACTGTGGAGAGTGTGAACAGACAGATTGGGTTCATCCAGCCTCTGATGGACTCGGGCAGCGAAACAGAGTCGGAGATCCAGGAGTCTTTGATCAAAAAGAACAGAGCAAAGAGGGACATGGTTACGAAGAATGAGACCGACCATGTCAAGCTTATTGACCTTGCCTGTCGTCACATTGCACTCGCCGCTGCCTGTGCTATCTTCAATACTGATGACGAAGAAAACGTCGGGAGTCCCGGTGATGATGGAATCAAGCGCAGGAAGAAGAAGAGAGGTGGTGTTTTGGGATTTAAGGAATTAGCTGCCAAGTCCAAATTGTCACCATGGCATTTCCACCGGGTGTTCAAGAACATGACTGGAATGACGCCGAAGACGTACGGTGACAAGTGCTGGGACTTTTTGCTGAAATACAAGGACTCGAATAACGGAGCCAATGCCATCACGATTCCCAACCAGATTGCAACGGTATCATCTGTCGTTCTGGAGTCACCAAAGAGTGGGACTTCCGAACTGAGTAAACCGTCGCCAGATGCGCTTTCTCCAAAAACGCCAGAGTCTTACATTTCCGAGTCGTATGACTTTAACTTTGATGGGTCAAACTCGTTGGGTGACGAAGAGTTTGCTGGCCCACGTGAAAGATTCAATTCCATCTCAGTGCCCACTGGATTTGAGTCTAACCACTCCAGATCGGTCAGTCATAGCTCTGGCTACTCTCCTTCCATTCGCAGCTTCGACGATGTACTCGTCCCAGTGGATATCACCAAGAATATGGGACTGGAGAACCTGGAGAGTCTGGACCATTGGGATTTGTCGTCTGGTCTTTTTGTGGACTCTTTTGCTCGGCAGTTTCCTCCTCAGGCGTTTTCCTCGGAGATGGGTGTTCCCCTTCTATCCAACCCAGAGGCAGATGCCTTTGTCAACTACCAGTCTCCGGAAGCGTCCAACGAAAAACTGCCTTTCTCGAACGAAGATTGGTTCTCGTCTTCAGTTATGCACGACTACGCCTACTGAGCGCTTCTTTTGGAGCACTTGGGAAAATTGATGAACATTAAATGCGGCGGCATCAACACGCTCACATGGCAAGAATCGATAGTTGTCGCGCTTATCACATATCGTCCGTGGCCACATCCTCCAGTTTGGTTTATTTATTTATTTTGGTTGTTATATGTCGGGTTGACTGCAAAATTTACGGAAAGGTTATGATTGTTTGTTCTGTGTTGTACTAGGACGAGAAGATCCAGTTTGAGGTACCCGAAATTGGCCACACTGTGTGGTGCGGTCTACATGTTGTGTATACTCAAATCAATTTTTCATCACTAGATAATGAATTTCAATTTACGCGTTCTTTGTGGCTGATATGACGGTCGTATGATGCAATAAAGAGTAGTCTATTTTTCATCTTCATGCCGTTATCGCCTCGACGTCATAGGAGAGCATAAACGAACTCGTACTAATGCTCGCATGGTTACGTCATTTTTCATTGTTCAGTGCACGACAATATGCGTGGATAATGGAAATCCGGTGACAGCCCACCGTGGTAAAGGCCGGTGGTTCCCCTCAGTCCTGTCATCACAGCTTCAGAGTCAAATCCGGTCCCGTGGTGTGGTTCCACATGCCGTGAATCGGGAATAAACATGGGGCGCCCGGCTACAAATGGAGTTAGTTATCCCGAGCTGGGTCTAGCTCAGGCTGCAGAATATCCCGGCGTACATTTAGGGGCGCTGTTTTGCCGGTGTTAAATTTGCATAAACTCATTAAAGCCGCAGAATCTGGTGAAGATGTTTATATTTGTAAGTTTTCGTGGATAATTTGGCCTTCAAGCACCAGTTTGGACGGGGTGGAAAAGGATTGTAGTGCGCATTGTTAAGACAGATACTTGATTTGATTTTAGTTTATAGGGCAGGTTTACCCGGAGAAATATCTCTAGGATCCAGTTTCAATTCACTGGCCTGATCCACCCATTTGCTGTTTTTTTTTTGACTTCAATTACAGCCGCGCTTCAATAGTTGCCCATAAAATCTCGCTAGATCAGATGCTCGCATCCCAATCCCCGCTTGGCACCATCCTACCGATTCAGCCAGCGGTTAGACTGCACCGCTGGTTAAACCTGCCGCTTAGTCATGTCGGCTAAACCTGCTGGTCTTGCTGAACCTTTTTTTAAGCAGTGCTACCTGATGTATTTATGGATCCCAGGTTTTTGGGGCGGAAATTTGTGGTTTTTTAATGTAAGCAACTTCGAAAAAACCGAAAAACTTGCGTAAATAGTTATAGTCTACCGGATCGCAGAAACATGTAATCAAAAATCGAACGGCATCGGTGTTTTTCTTCGATGTCCTATTTTCTGATTTCCCCACAATAACAGGTCTGACTGAATTCCACCAAGTTTGCTATTATTGTGGTCGCCAATGTGTGTTTCCAGTCCCAAGTAGCAGTAGCTTGTGCTTGTAGTTTGTCCCGTTCATGGTCAATGCCAAAACCTCCAAAATGTACAAGATTGGGTTCTGTATACGTGAAAACTTGTTTTGCCGGTATTTGGACTGTTCAAGCATGATTTTTGCATCCTAACTTTCAGTCAGTCATTAGGTTTACGCTAGGATGACCATATCGTTTTCTGACAGCTAGATATACTCTATACCGCTGAAGTGCATACATTTCGTTACGTCTAAGATGGCCAATGACGCATGTTTCTGTCCTGTCAAAACTACAGTGGTGTTCATTTAATTAGGCTGAGCTCGCTGTGAATCTGTACCAATTTCTTTTTTTCCATTTGTCGGTTTATTAATGACTATTTTGGAGGGAAAGAACATGTCTTATCTTTTGCTGTGGAGTGGTGTCCTGACTTGGTTTACATGCATGACATCTGTGGACCTTCAAGCGTTGTAGTTGTATGTCGACATTGTTGATCCCTAGTAGCTAATATGTGGCTGCAAAATGATCATTGATAGTCTCGAACTTGCGTGCCTAGTGGAGAAGTCATTTTCATTTTGTTGGAGGGTTCCGCCATTCTGACAATCTTCCACGCGCTATTGAGTCTGCCTTATTCAGCCGAAATGAAATTCACTTCTTCATCTACCTCATTACAAGTTTGTATTTTTTTTGTCAAGTCGATTCCCTGACTCTTGGAAATAGCTGGGTAGATTTTTAACTTTGCTGGTTTTGGAAATGCTTTAAAAACTCGGTCTGCAGCACAACGAAAAAGGATCAGCAAAAGGATCAGCCCCACGTAAATCCTCTTAGGCCCATTTTAAGTGCATATGCGTGCGGTTTAACGCTCTTACCATCTAATTCTGAGGCTTTAAAAAATCGAAAATCAGCGGTATGACATCTGTTTTGATTTTTAGAACACTCACCACCGGCCTCATTTCATCACATACCGAAGGAATAAATGGTAAGTTCAGATGACTCCTGGTTTTGGTCTAGGCCTCAGGACGTAGGAAAGGACTCAAGTTTCCCACTCTCCGGCACCCAGCCCGGTCCTATCAGAAGATGAAAGATTAAAAATTAAAAAGGCCTTAATCTATTTTGAGGGGTCTTGAATATGGGCATATTTCCTTTTCTAGCTCAGTTCTCACTATTAAGTGTTTGACACATTTGCGTTGGTTCAGCTTCTGCAGATAAGCGATGCAGCATACAGCCACTGATAAGAGTCTTTTCCGGAGAACCGCCGGAAGCACGCCGAATGTGACTCCAGTCTGGAACTTTGATTGGAGCATTTGAGCAAATTCCGAGTTATCTTGGCTTCTAAACAGCTGGAGGTTGGGTGGTAGAGCGGAAAGTTCCGAAGGTAATAATCTGCGAGTACAACTTACTGGTGTGAAGGAGACAGGCACTGTATAGTTATAGACATCCTAAGTTTTTCCCCAACCTTTGCTGGTATATCCGCGATTTTTGCACTTCTTATCTTCTAGTCATCTCCACACTATGATTGGTTTACAGATGCTGGCTTTATCTATCATAGATCTATATCACTATCAGACCATTCTACGAACTTCTGATTTATGAAATTTTGATCTTGTTTCTTATCTTTCAATTCTCTGCCAATTGTAGTGGCTCTTATTTATGCCTATTTTCCACCAATTAGCCAATTATGTGATTTTGTGCCATTCCAGTTCCTTCATAAATCCATCTCTCCGGCCACCTCGTCATCGTCATCGTCATCGTCGTCGCCCAGACTACTCACACTGCTCAGGTCTTCGTCCTGTTCATCGTCGCTCTGCTCGTCTTCCTTGAATTCGCCGCGTGCAAAGTTCTTCGGATTGGCATACCTCTTGACGTAAGACTTGACTCTTTCCAAATACGCCTCATTGTCTCTCAGATACAGCGAACTGGCTTCGCCGTTCAATGGGTCTGCTGCGTTCGGATAGCTCAACAATTGAGGCAGGAACGTTTCAAAAATGTTAAATATGTCAAACATCGGCGACCATGCCTGGTTGATCACATCTAGGCACACGGACCCGGATGTCTCATCGATGTTAGGGTGGAAAATCTTGTTTTCAAACCCAATTGAGGGTGATTTGTAGGGAAATTGATCGGGTATTTCAACGTGAACTCTCCATAATCCGCCTTCGTACGGAGTCTCTTTGGGACCTTCAAAGTAGACGTAAAACTCCTGCATGTTGTCTTCCACCAGGTTGACTTCGTAGTCACTCATGAGACTGGCACGAGAACCTTGTTAGTATTTTGAATAGCGATGCTATGGTGTTCACTCTGTCTTTTAAAAAAAAAAGACAACCATAACAAATGCCCAAAAACTGCCCCCGGATAACTTACAGCTTCATGACATCCGTCTCTATTCTCCGTTTTGGTGAACTAAAAGCACATTAGTATAAGCTTTTTTCGTCAATATTCTCTTATTTTATCATATTCCAGTAACTCACCTCATATTTACACAATCTCTTTGTATAAAAAATGGAAATTTCGTACGCTTATCAGTCACTTAAAACTGAATATAGGGAGCGATATAGGCGCAGAGCCGAATTTGAGGTGGCGCTCATCGATTCCGGGGCTCCTTATCTATGGGCTGGTCTGATTTTTACACCTAACTAAGTTAAAGTGTTGGAATATGGAAACAACAGTTGACCATTATGGCATTATTTGGCAAATAGTGTATTCGAAAATATTTCTTTTACAACTTATTCTTCAATTCCCTCAATCTTGCCATTGCTTCAACTTCAGTACTCGAGTTGGTGGCCTTGATTACCTGTGGATCCTGTAACCTCATGAACGGATTGAACTTCTTTTCATCTCCAATGGTGTACATTCCAGTAAGCACTTCGGTGGAATTTGCCTTTTCAGTCAATTTAGAAAGATCAGGATTTTGCAACACGGTGTTGGAAAACTTGACATTGCTCTTTGTATATTCGTGGCCGGGGTAAACCTTCGTATCTGCCGGAAGAGCACCCAATATCTTATTCAGAGCGTAATCCATCTCTTTCGGTGTCCCTTCGAAAAAGCGTCCACATCCAGATGTGAAAAGAGTATCGCCAGTAAAAACGGCTCTTTCGCCCGAAACCTTGTCCTCGGCATAATAGCAAATGGAGTCTTGGGTGTGGCACGGAGTGTGCAGTGCAGTAATCTCCACAGAGTCTCCTAGCTGGATCACTTCGTTATGTGCAGGGGTGTAGGAAACGAGCGGCGAATCTTTCCCCGCAATCAACGGAATGCCAGAAAATTTGGCAACCTGCAATATATGGTCAGTAAGATCCTATTGGGAAAAAGTTGAGTAATATAGCACACTTACCAAATCAGTGTTGCCACCTGAATGATCGTAGTGGTGATGAGTGTTAACGATGGCGGTGATATCAATGTCGAAATTCTTCAATTTGGGGAGAACTCTATATCGATGTTAGTAGTGTTTTGTAGAAGAAGTCATATCGGTCTTTCACTCACTCATCGGGCTCGGCCGGATCAATGATCCACGTCTTCTTGGTATTGTCATCACTTAGCAGGTAGCAATAGTTGTCGCCAGTTCCCCATCTCATAGGGATATAGTTGATGTGCATTTTTCTGGACTGGATATTTCTCACAATGTTTGGGACTTTGAGAAATCTACGCATCCAAATCCTTGGCGCAAAGTGTCCAACAAAGCGTTAGGAGTGAGGTATTGAGGTATTGATTATCAATAGGAGGAACCTAAGTGGCAATGGGCGAGCTACAAATTTAATTTCCCCACACCATGGGATAGATTAAGAGAAACCTTCCAGGAGCCATTACGGGTCAAATTTTAGGGCAAAAACGGCTTTTAGAATACCTACCCATCTTTTTCAGTATTACGTCTTTTGTTTCAGCCATGGTTGTTTGGACTAGTCCTTTAAAATCTGTCAGATGTACCATGCAAGACTGAGATCTGCAAAAGCAGCTTGAACCGATGGATCAAAACGGCTTCAGAAGCTGGAATTTGAGACTCCAAAACTCAATGACGTTCTATTGGCAGCATTTTCAATTCATTTTACAGTTCTGAACCTTCAACCCTCATTCCTGTCAAAAATTACCCGATAACCATTTCAACGGCCCGATGAACCCCAGCCTGAGCTCTCCGGCTTAAGAATAAAATAAACCTCAATGATTTTTAGCTGGCTCACACGACCCTCCAGCTGCGATGCTTGAACATTACAACAATTTGGAATCGACCCAACTTATCGCTCTAGCTCCAAACCACTCTTCTTACCTTGTATATATGTTTCGGTGCTCTAGGCCACAATGTCGACTTTCCCAGAGTCGACAAAGCTACTTGCGAGCCTACTCCACCCCAGTCAACCAAATTGTGGAGAGTCTCCATTCCGACAACTCTTCGGCAATACAACATCTGAACGAGTTGCTGCAAAATACACCCAAACCCCTACACGACACAAGATTCCGGGAAATACGACAGCAGTGCAGTTATGATAGGTATAAGTTGAGTTGCTTGGAATTTATGTGCGGCTCCGGATCCGCAAGAAGGACAAAGACGTTCTCCCAGGTGATGTTCAGCATACAGAAGGACTTCAGGAAGTCCCAGACTGTGGAAGAAGAACTGCTTAAAATGTGTGAAACATTAGTTCTGATGCCTCATTCGGTTAATGACAACGATGTGGCCCCTTTTCCGGTGACTAGTGCAGCATTAAAAGTTATTGCGAAAAATGTTGAAAGAACCAACTATGCCAGACTTTTTGACCTGCTTCTGCGACTGAAAGTGAAGTTTCCGAGGGATGAGTCTCATATAGAGAGTATTTTTGACACGCTGTTGTTAGGAACTGAAAGAGAGAGATTTTTGGCCATATTTGGGAGATTTCCCGAGGATTACGAACGTTTAGAGACGATGACCCACCCCACAGCGCACATTGCGAGTCATTACAACCTCTATATGCTGAACAGAGTTGTTTCCAAATTGACAAGTCTGAAACTGGAAACACTGGCAAAGATGTATCTGGACATATACTACAATGCGATTCGTGAGGGCATGCACGGTTTGACGCCAAGTGAAACCAAGCGGGTTGAAACGCAGTACAACATTGCATCCTTGCGGTATATCATGAGTTTTGGCGGGCTTCTTGATGCGAAAACGGCACTAAGATCTATTGATAACGGAAGCAAAGTCTTTTCAAGAAAGGCCTATCTGTTATTCTTGTCATACTTTAGGAAAAAGCACGATCTCGAGAACTTCCTGCCCATAGTGGAAAGCCTGGTTAGTGATCCTTCTACTCTCACCCTCTCTGCAAAGGTACTGGTCTCAACAGAATTGCTCCTGCTTCTGAAAGGAGTATCACCAGATATGACTCCGCTTGAATATAGTAGTCACATTTGTGGATTCTTTACCGGAACCCCAAATTTGCTGCGGGATTTGGGAATCACAGATGTTCTCTATTCCGTCCCTGGAAACCAGTTGACTGCTGCTAAAAGCGATGATGATCAGTTAAAATCTTTGAAAGAGAATCTCAAAACAAAGTCTCTGCCAAAGTCACAGTTATTGGCGTCTCTCTATGCTGCCATCTTTCAACACCATACTGTCGAAAAGGAAGACATCGAGTCGCTTTTCACCAAGCTCATGCAACTGGCGGAGCAAACTCAGGCATACCCCGCTTCAGGACATCACACCTTGTCGCCTACAAATTTCAGTGGCCAGGTGCTGAACTCCTTTGTTTGTCACTTGGTGGTCAATCGTCATATGTACAATGAGGCATACGATCTGGCTATGATATATCTGAATCACAAAGTGAGTGTGATGGGCGTGTTCCCGGAAACATTTTCCTCGATTATATATTGGAAGTCAACCACGAATGTCATGGAGGCTGCGCACCTGTATCTGGCTCTGAGCAAGAAACAGATTCCAATGAGTCACCACTCTTTGGTAGGTTTGATCCTTGCATTACTGGAAAATCAGCATGAGGCTGAGGCCAGAGGTTTTTTTGAGATGCTGACGAAATCGTCCTACGATTTCAATGATGGATATCTCATCCATGAGGCTGTGAAGCGCGGTTGGTCAATACCGAATCATCTCGAGCATCTCAAGAATGGCGAACCCGTGACTGAGGAATACAAAGTCAGATGGAAGCTTGAGCTTGACATGAAAGCGAAACTGCTGGGAATTCATAGGTTAATTGCCAAGCCAGAATTTGAGAACGCAACCATAAATGCGATGTCGGACCATGACTCCTTTAAGGATACCCAACCCGATGAAGAGTTCCTGCCTGACGAACTTCTCGTGTGAATACTACTAGTACCATAACCACGATTGCATGTGTATAATAAATTATAAAGCTCGAAAACTAAACCCAAAGATCTGACCTAAACAAATATTCCACCACGGAATACAAAAACTGCCTCAATGAAATGCCTCTTACTTTTTCTTTTGCGATATTTTGCGATACACCAGTCCCAATTAGATGTCTTCACCAAACGAATCCAGAGATATCACCTGGCCGGGCTTGAATGGAGGCAGACCTAGGTATGGGCACCCGTCGCAACGGAAGGCATCTCCCAAAGCGCACGAACCACATCCACCAGTCTTGCCTTGTATCGTGAAGTCTATCTCAGTAATGTCCTCGCTGGTGAACTTCACCTCCTCACCCAGCTTGGAGGCTGCCCTCTTGCTGATTCTCTCCTCGATCTTTCTGGCTTCGGCATCAGCCGACTTTGCCATACTTCCGAGAAGAATATCTTGAGCAGAACGATGCTCCTTCTCCTCAGCCTCCTCCTTTTCCTTCAATCCGCAAGTACAGTCCTTGCACGCCTTTCTTCTCTTCTTTCCTCCAGGCAATTCACACTTGACAGGCACCACGATTGGCTTGGCCAGTAGCGACTGGTCCACAAGTGCATCTTCGTCGATCAACTCTGATTCATCCATATCATCCATATCCAAAAAGGTGAGCTTAGTCTCTCTCAACTTTGCGGTCACGGAATCCGAGTCCTCGTCTCCAAAGTCGGAGGTATCTGTCAACGTGGGGGAATTTGCTCTCTTAAACGTAGGTAGCGCCGATTCTGCCTTTTTGAACTTTGGAAGCAGTTTCTTGCTTCCATTTGAGTCTCTCTTCTTCAGCAATACCGTGGTTTTCATTGGCTGAGGCTTGAGCCACGATCCGTCTGGTTGTACCAAGAAACCAGCCATTATGGCCTCCAACTTGGCATCGTTGGTGAACGCTCCTTCAACCTTTCCGTTTGGTTTCAAAGCGTTGTAGAAAAGTGACAAAACCACGCTCGGCAGCTTGGGGGCTTCTGGTGGCGAAATGTAGTTGATAACGTCGAACGAAGCGTCTTCGAACGACACCAGGTTGTTGGCAACCCTATCGATCACGTTCTGCGATATGGAAGACCCCTGTGGCAAACTCGCCAGAAGTTGAGCCTTGTAGAGCTCTACCTCATGCTGAGAAGTAACTATCGTTGGATGCAAAAGCAGCAATGCGTTTGACATGGCTGTATGTTGGAAATATCAAAGAACAGTAGGGGTATAGAAATGACTTGAGTAAGCAGTGAGGAGACTGTAAGCTGGTTTGAACTGTTCCTAAACGGTTTGTGTAATTTAACGGGTTGCTAGTGAAAAGGATCGATGTGATTCCTCGGATTATCTGATTCTCAAGGTCTCTTTGCTGTTAGATAAAGCAGGAAAGATAAAGGTAAGGTGGAAAATATTACGCCTTTCGATTTTTTTCTAAACGGATAGGAGGCCGGTGGTGGGTGCACTACTAGCATTAGTTAGTCATCATTCTCCGCTTCTTCTTGCCGGTACCGGCCACCGGCCAGCGCGCACCGCGACCACCTATCGGGATGTTACTAATTCGTCGTTACATTTATCTTTAAAGTGGGTTGTAATAGAGGATTTCTGAACACTTTTGCCCGTCTTAGCCTGAAACCTCGCTGTAATCAAGACTCTCAAAATTCCAATTGGGAAATGAATTCCTCACCGGAAGCAATTGCCTATTCGGTAAAGTCGAGCCACGATGGATCTAGATAAACAGGCCGGGCCCTGTGCGCTCGGTCCCAACTAAAGCTTTGACCAGCCCTGATATTCCGCTTTATCGCGCAAATCCACAGATAGTCCTTAAAGCGAGTTGGCTCCAAAGTTGGCTTCTGCTGTGTTCTCTAATAGGAAGGTTACCCCCCTTTCACCTCGGGGTAGTGTCCGTGCCCCAAAATGACCTGTATTTGGTCGGTGCACTTCCCTGTTTATGCTTTGCCCGTTTTGGAATAATGTAAACCGCATCAAAGAATTTCGATACAAACGTACCTGGTGGTTTCTTGACAGCACGGGGAATTCTATCTTAACCAGGTATCCAAGTGATATTGACACCATGAGTTCCATGGACAGTCTCCATGCATTGGGTGTGCAGTTTACACCAGCTGAACTCGCCAAACTGAAAGCCGTGCTGTTTCCAGAAGAGCCTCTGGAATCCACTAAAAGACCGAAGGACAAGGACAAGCAACTGAGGGTAGTATCAGATTCCAAAATACAGATCCGCATACCAGAGGAGCCGAGATTGCCCGTGGATGAGTTTGTAAAGAAGGTGGAAACCCTCAACTGCAGTATACTCGAAACCGCCGAAATCATTGGGGATAAAAGCGACTACGTATCACAGGTCCAGAGCGCAATCATTGAGGCACTGACTGGGTTCAGTGCTCAAATTGAAGAGGAAAAGAACAAGCTGGATGAAGCGATATTGAAGAAACTCGACAACTGCATACAGATGCATGACATATTGGAGGGCTACAATCTGGAATTGATGATGGAGCCCACCAGCCAGAGAGTCTCAAGACTTCTCCACAAGTGCCAGAGCTCATCTGCCAAGATAACTACTGTAATACCATACTTGGAGGAAGACGGAAAACTGTGCAAATTCTACGAGGATATCTGCTTGTTTGAGAACTCTTTCACGCCTATTTTCAAAGAGAAGGCCATGGTATTTGGCCAAAAGTGTCACGAATTTTGGAGTTGGGTATCGATAGTCTTCGATTATAAACCCCGAAATGCAAAATTGGTATCCATTTTACCGAACGCGGAACTTTCAGAAACGCTGGCCAATTCGGAGTCGAATTCGTTCATTGATGTGGCAGAGTATCTGCCTAGTTTGGTAGCCATGTCACCTCTCATCGTTTCAGAAGTCGAAGAGGAAATCAATGCTGTTATAAGATTTGCACAGGATAGAACTCAGGAGCTGGCAAAAATCTCAGAGGGCATAATGAGACTGTATAACGCTCTGGACTTTCCGGTTCACGAGCAAGACTCCAGGGTGGTGTATCTTCTGGAGCTAGCAGTGGAATGTCCACGGCTCGATGCCAGCACTCTTCTCGGTGTGAATGAGACGGTTGGTCTCTCAAGAAGGGCCATTGACGAGCTCCAGCAGATCGAACTGGGGCTGAAACAACAGAAAGCCGAGAAGGAGCTCAAGCTCCAGGCACTAAAGGAGAAGTGTATGAACTTCTGGTCAATCCTGGATGAGGATGAGGAATACGTGGGACAGTTCATGAGGAATAACAACGATCTTTCGGACAAAGCGATACACAATTTCGAGCTCGAAATCGAGAGATTGCAAGTGTTGAAGATGAAGCATATTTCCAAGTTCATCAAGCAGGCACGCACCAAGATCCAGCAGTATTGGGATGCCTTGATGTATAGTGAAGACCAAAGGAGGAGCTTCGGGCCGTTCTGGTTAAACCAGGACCACGACTTCACAGAGGAACTGCTGCAAGTTCACGAGACTGAAATTCTAAATTTGAGAGATAGAATGGCCGTGTTGCAGCCGATACTGGAATCAATAGCAGAGCTGCAGGTGTTGCTTGAAGAAAAAGCACAGCTCGAGCAGAGTTGCAAAGATCCAAACAGACTGCGGCAACGAAACTCGTTCAAGATTCTCAGAGAAGAAGAGAGAACGCGAGAAAGGCTCAAGGTGCTTCTTCCAAAGACAACTAATGGTCTCCGAGACTTGCTGGTGGAGTATGAATCCGACAATGGATATCCGTTCACGGTAGACGGTCAGTCGTATCTGGTAAAGCTGGAACAGATTGAGGCTGAATCTGGCATCAACGGCAACCCTTTGAGAAGATCTACAAGGTCTCGCCAGACGCCGGTGAGACCCAACTCTAACACCAGAACCACCAGGTCCATGTCTGCACCAAGGATGGGTTCTTCGGCCCCACCCACTTCGGCCAGATCGTCAAGTGTCGCTAAACAACCAAGAAGGACGAACTCCGCAACGCGAACTATGTCTGATCCGTTCTTGTCGAGATCAGTATCTCCTATTAGACGGAATCTCAACAATTCCAAGGCCACCTTGACCTTCACTAACAACACCACCTTGAGACCAGCTTCTGCTCTTTCGCCCATCAAATCAGAGGGTGCAATATACCAAGACCGCAAGCCAATCAGAGGCGACTCTCCTTCGCGCCTGCGGCCCCCCTCGGCATCTGTGCTCAGATCTCGTCAGAGACGTGAGCAGGACAAAGAAAACGAAATCATGACACTTTCACCCGTTAAACCAACACTCAAAATGAAGGCTAGTGTCAGGAGCATGGCCGCTCCTGAGATCCTCAGTTCCGACGATGAAGATGATGCCCACAACCATAATACCGCAGGAGCAACCTTTCGCCCAGTTCTCAGCGCTGTCTCGTCGAATTGGGCAAATTCAGAGTACTGAAAGAGGAAGAGAACTGGTGCTGATTTGAGCTCTGAGGCTGTTCTGAATTTTTTTCTTCTGCACGAGCCTTTGTGTACCTATCTAACGTTACCATCTTTAACGACCGTCCGCCTACCACTTCTTAGATTCCATCCCATCTGGAGGCGCCGTCTCCACTTTTCCTTTTGAAACCGAGGTCCAATCGGTCGAAAGAGCCGTTCCGTTGCTCTCAACGAAACTCTTCATCATTGCTCTGCGGGTTTCATCATCCGCATCAGCATATAGCTTCTTGAAGAACTGATCAACATTGGTGTTGTCTTCTTCATCATCCAGATCCAGTTCGCTCCAATTCTTCTTCGAGGAAAACGCTGTCGGCACCGTGTCTGACACAATCTGATTTTGTCTTTGGACCGTTTCCTCGGAATCGGTCTTTTCTATTCCCTTCCAACTGATGCCTGTTTCCAGCTTCGCTAGCTCCACCTCCAGTTTCGTACCAAAAACACGCCAGCTGGAATTTTCCGGAACTATTTCCTTTGCAAGATTTGAAACCTCATACTGATACTCCAATCCGTCACCACCGGTGAATTCCACACGTAAAGATTCATTTGTAAACTCGACGCTAGCAGTTGACGCATCGATGTTCTTGACGAAGAAAGATATATCCACAGTCGTTGAGTTCTGATACCAGTCAAGTCTGGGTGACGCTTTTGAAGTAGCCATGGCAATAATTGTGAGTTCAAAGTTTAAAAAGCTCCTTTATATCGGTGTAGAACTGTAAAGTCTCAGTGTAAGCTTTAGCTCGCGCTGTTCACCTGGCATTTATTTCGCATACTCCGGAACAATATTCCGAGCCCTCGGAACTACCTCATCACCGGGCTCCCCGATCAGGAAACACCATAGAAAAAATTCTCTTCACCAAAACTTCAATTAACATCTACAACATCCACACAAACCCACCAAATTTCAAAATAATGTCACGGGTTAACACACTTGTTTTGGATGCAGGTCCTCTCATAAATCAGCCGGCTGCCTCGCTCCAGCAGTACGCTTCCAACTTCGTCACCACCCCGGGTGTGTTTGCCGAACTGAAAGATGAGAACGTCAGACAACAAGTTGTTCTGTGGGGAGATTCGCTGAAGATCAGACACCCCAAGTCG
The DNA here is from genome assembly GCF_000576695.1 of Kuraishia capsulata CBS 1993. NCBI lineage: Eukaryota > Fungi > Ascomycota > Pichiomycetes > Pichiales > Pichiaceae > Kuraishia > Kuraishia capsulata. Next base: position 708,907 of record NW_019172956.1, read on the forward strand.
GCGTCTATCAAGGCTGTAGTTGACTTTGCTCGGTTAACGGGTGATTCTGCCGTTCTTTCGACAAACGATATCCATGTGATTGCGTTGGCTTACGAGATTGAATGTGAAATGAACAATGGTGATTGGAGGCTAAGGAAATATCCTGGTGAGAAGAAGATGAGGCGCGTTGCCAAAACTGACGAAAACGAAGAGAAGGAGTCCACAAATGAGGCTGAAAAAGATGTTCAGATCGAGTCAAAGTCCGAGTCTAACCAAGGCTGTGCATCAGAGCCAGAGCCAAACCAACAAAGCGCAGCCATAAAGAAGCCCCGTCGCAGAGGCGGAAAGAGACATAAGAAAAAGACCGATGATACAGAGCTGGCAGCTGGACTGGAACTGGTTTCTATCAAGGAGGACGAATGGGAGGTTGTTGGCGAAACCGGCAAGAAAGAGAATACCGGTCTCAGTGAGGAGTACGATTTAGAAGACGACGAGACGGAATGGATAACCACGGAGAATGTCGAAGAAGAGATCGTGAAGGATCAAGGCGAGCAAATAGAGCAGGAAACTAGTCGGTCCATGATCAAAGTTGCACTGGCAACTGGTGATTTTGCGTGTCAGAATGTGGCTCTTCAAATCGGACTCAATCTCATGAACACGATGTCAGGAATGAGAATTAAAAGAGTAAGAAACTATATGTTGCGATGCCATGCTTGCTTCAGGCTAACTGCAATCCCCAAAGACGGAAGACCAAAACATTTCTGCTCTTCTTGTGGAGGAGCCACTCTTCTGAGGTGTGCAGTCTCTGTTGATTCCAAAACGGGAATGATCACTCCACATTTAAAGAAAAATTTTCAATGGTTCACTCGTGGTAACAAGTACTCGCTGCCATCGCCATTGTCAAAGGCACAAAATCGTCGTGTTGGAAACGCTGGTTACCAGCACAAGCGTGAGAACAACCACCAGGAGATCTTGTTGCTGAGGGAGGACCAGAAGGAGTATCAGCAGGCGGTCAAGGACGAGATGTGGCAGAGACGCCAGAATGATAAGCATGCAGATGAGTGGATCGGTGGTGGAAGTGCTGACGGCTATGTATCACCGTTTTTTTCGGATCAAATACGGCCTTCTGGAGTGAAGGTTAATAGAGGCAGACATGCGAATGCTGTGAGGAAGCCAAGGTCGTGAAAAGAAGAGGTTTCTATAGCGTTAATGAAGAATTTCGAGGTTTGGTTTCCTACTTGCATTCTCACTCTCTCGTGCTCATATGATGATGAGACGTTAACACTGAACAGCGTCTCCGCACTGTGAAGAAGTTGCAGCAATTATCACTTTTGTGGGATACCACGTAAGTATAACACGAAATATGCCCACAACTCTCTGTTCCATACAAATATCAATTGCATAGTGTATTGTGTAAGCCCGATGTGCATTCCAATGACGTCATGAGTACCTGCACTTCTGAAATTTATGCTTTGCGGCACACTACCATTTGTATTTACACGACCCTCGCTTGTCCCTCATCAAGGACCTCCCGGCCCCCTCTCCTGGTGCAACAAAGGGAAAAAACTCTTCTTTCCCCTGAAACTATCTTGTTCTTATTACGCCCAACAACCCAAAACTAGCATAAATATTGCTGTGAGGTGGTGATTGCATCCCGATTCCGGTCTAGGTGTCATTTTCAAGTTTATTTGGTTGGCCAGGCTGCTCTGCTTGCTGCCGTCACTCGAGACAAGCTCTTATAGGCAATTACAAACCAGCAACAAGCAAAAAAGCGCTATTTTCGCTTGGAGGTGGCGTTTTCTTCTGGAATCCCTTCAGACTTGTTAAAGATTTTACCTGGTGACTTTTTTGACGTTTATTTGGTTTTTTAGACCATTCAGATTAGTCAGATAGTCTTGTTTGTTCCGCTTGGTGCGAACTACGATCCTCTAGAAAAAGGTGGCATCGCTCTGTTGTGGCCATTTTTACGTTTTTTGACTGAAAGGCAATTCTTTTCAGCTCTTTTTAGCTCTTCTCAGTCTTTCCTCGGTCCTGCATTGAGCAAGATCTCTATCATTGTGTCTTGGTTCTGCCTAAGCTCGATCTTTGAGTTTTTTCACAGCATTCCTTCTTCCCTGAGTCTGTGTACATTTTTTCTCTGATGCCAGATCAGCCAACACTCCCAACCATCCTTACTGGAAATAAGTCGCCGGAAGTGTCTTCCGGTGACGAACATCCAATATCTAGACGTCAAACCGTCACGTTCGATACCAACAACCCAGTGGTAACCTCCAAGATGAGTTCCATTCCGAACCCAAATCCAGTGCAACTCTACAAAACCCAACCACAACGGAAAGAGTCAGGGAAGCAACAGGATATCTCGGAGTCGCCCAGCGTTCTGGCTTTGTCCTCTTTGAGGTGCCCATCTCCACCGCCAATCCTTCAACGCCACTACGAATCCGATGGTGATGTTCTTCCTATTCGCGACGAATCCGTTTCACCAGCCAAATCAATCAACTTCTCGAGCCAGCCGATCTCGCCCTCGCATTCCCTTCGGGAGACTGTTCCGGCCGGCGGAGCTGTTCTGAGGGGCCGGGCAGCTGCTCAAGCCGTTGTTGCTGCTGTTGCCGCTCAAGCGGCTCGTGATAAACGCAATCAACGCAACGGAAATAGTTCTGTCAGCAAACTTACAGAGTCCATCAATGCGGCAGAGTCTTCGCAAGAGTCCTTTTTAATTCCCCAGGGGTCGGTTGCTCACCACAAGGCACCCTCGATGCATGCCCATTTCTACGTGGAAGATGCTGTGAGGCATGCTGGTACCGGAACACGTTCCCGCAGCGGTTCAGGAAGCACTAATGAGACCAAGTCCATCGCCGAAGCATTAGTTCATGATGAGACTGCCACTGGAGCTACTACTCCTACACACTCCGTAAGACCTCAAGGAAGCTCTGCTAGTGTCAACGCACGTCTGCCACAAGATGATGGAAAACTCCACATTTTGTTTGGTGCGTGTGGCTCGATTTCCATCAAGAAGACTCGTTTGATAATAAACAAGCTGGAGGAAATCTATAAGGACAAGGTGTCTATTCAGTTGATTCTAACTAAGGCCGCAGAACATTTTGTGTCGCGCGGGGAATTTCCTGCAAACGTTCAGATATGGCGTGACAAAGATGAATGGTCCACCTGGAGTAACCGCACAGATCCAGTTCTGCACATCGAGCTAAGGCGCTGGGCAGATATCTTTATAATAGCTCCGCTCTCGGCGAATTCGTTATCAAAGATTGCTCTTGGACTGTGTGATAACCTTTTGACCAACGTGGTGAGGGCATGGAATACCCAGTATCCGATTTTGTTAGCACCTGCGATGGTTTCGTTCGCTTATACTTCTGCGGCGACAAAGAGACACGCAAAGACGATCCGTGAGGACATGCCGTGGATCGAGATTTTGAAGCCTACCGAAAAAGTTGTGAGTTCCTACGGCGAGATTGGAATGGGTGGAATGATGGACTGGAACGAGGTTGTGGACAAGATCGTCATAAAGTTGGGTGGATACCCAGACCTCGAGGATGAAGACGACGATGACAACAACAAGGACGACGACGATGACCAGGCGATTGAAGATGATGACAATGATGGGAATGATAACGATGATGATGATAACGATGATGATGATGACGACGATGACGATGACGATGATGACGATGACGATGGGTTAGTGATGGGAACGCGTAAGCTGACTGTTGCTGAGGAGGACGAGAGGGAGAGGGAGATGAGTTTGCGGCAATGAAATTTATCAATGCCTTGAAAACATTTTCAACCCCTTTTAATCCTTCTCAAAACTACCCTATTGCACGTAATGCAGCATCCTTCATGTCTTCGTTTTTTGCGTCCGATATTTTCCCTTGGTTTTCCGTGTCTACATCCTTGTTCTGCCATAACTACGCTTTGAATCCGATCGCCTAATTACACCAACAACTCGGTGGGTTGGACCTTCTTTCGCTCCGCTTTTACGCTTTTGACTGTTCGTTGTGCCACTGATTACTCTTTTGTTTGTCTATGTCATTGGCATGACACTCTGTAAGACACGCTTCTCGCTTCTAATAAAATGCATATCATCATATTTAGGCACTGAGGTTACGCTCTGAATAGTAGATCTGAGAAATTTGTGAAATTTTTTGCTGACTTCAAGGGTTAATAACCTTCTCGGACGCCTTCCCGGCCTACCGACCGGTTTGGGACTCCTTGAAACGCGTCGTGTGACACACGAAATGCTCTGCTCGCGGACGACCTCCATGTTTGTGTAAACAGTGTCGTGAAACGGGTTATCACTGCGTTTCTTTCTCTGTTTATTAAGATAATCAATCCTTCTTGCTATAGCAAACCGAACTGGTCTATATCGATACGCTGAAGACCGGAGAAGGGATATTCGGATTTAAGCCGAGCAAAGTGTTCGCTAGCTGATCTACACACAACCCAATAGGCGAGCTCTGGACTGGGACAAAAGCCGTTGTCTCCACATAACCGGGAAGAGGCTGATTTTCAAAAAGAGCACGATCAAAAGGATCAGTTATTTGAGTTTATTGGATCAAGATTTGTTTTTTGGGCGTTCCGATTTAGCGCTGGATACGTTGCCGTTTGTATAGGAGTTGAGAGGTATTCAATTGTTTTGTTAGGGGCTGCGTTTTACTTACCGGAGAGAAGGAGCCAGAGGTTCAAAAAAGAAATAGTTGAGAAACAGTTGACTGAAATCTGACAGAGAGTTTTGGAAGAGACGCTAACAGAGTTTTAAGACAGTTTGTGAACAGAGCGTGAACAGAGTGTTTTCACAGCATACCATCAGATTCTCGACAGGCTCATCAAACAATATCTCGACAGAGTCTTGGCAAAAAAGATTACCAACGGTATTAGCGGTAAGTCACGTTTTTGTTACGATATTTCACAGAGTTAGCATAGAGTGCTACTGTTGAGTATTACCAAAATTCCTTGACGGTCTCATCGTCTTCAACAGGGTCTCGCCACATTTGCACAAACTCTTCACAACATGTCTTCTGAAAACGAGTCAACTTCGCAGAGCTTAGGCTCTACAAATGTGGACTCTTCAGCCGACCTTGTGTTGCCTGCCACTCACAACTTGGCACCTTCAACGCTACCCAAGTTTGAAGACCTTCCATCCGCTACCACGCCATCCACGATGATGCCACCGGCTACTCCTGTTATGAAACAGGGTGGTTCCATCAAAAGTGAGAATAGCCCAAGTAGTGAAAGCCAAACAGTCCCCACTACGCCGTCTGCGCCGCAGTTTTCGCCTACTAGAGCCGGTCTTGGACTTCCGGTGGTTCCGAGGACGCCGGACAGACCTACTTTGTCCGAGGGACTCGAAGAAACGCCACTATTGTCGCCAATGGGCTCTGCAAAACGGCGGTCGGCTGACTTTTATTCACTGCTGAAGTCCCCGGAGAGAATCGGCAAGCAGAATTGGGATGCTGGGGTGAAGAGGAGGTCTTTGGAGTTATACAACGTGATCAATAAATCACCTGACCGAGTGGGATTTGTGTTCCATGACTCTGCCAAATCCCCAAAGAGACAGAGTCCGTACAGAGTGAACAAGAAGAACCCGGCCGAGATTAAAGAGATCTCCGAAACGCTCAAAACAAAACTGAACTACGCCGCATTGAAGGTTCAGAATGGTTGGGGAAACAAGTCCCTGGAAGAGCTGGAAAAGACAATTGACGATGCGAAGAAAGATCAAGAACCTTCTGCGACGCGTCACGAGCTGATACAGCCCAGTTTCGGTTTCAGCCGGGGTGGGATTGCCGCGAAACCGAGAAGCCCGAGTGGCTCTAAACCCGGAATGAGACTGTCACTGGACCAGGTGGCCAGTCGACCACATCAACAGAACAATAAGCATCTTCGAGTGGGAAGTAACGATGAGGGATTCGCAGATCTGGCTCTCTACAGCGCGTTGAGCAGCCGGAAAAACAGTGTTTCCCACAACGATGAAGACGTTGCCGAGAAGGAAGCGGTGATGTCGTTGATGTCGCTTTCTTCGCCTGTGAAGAAAACACCGCCTTTTCCTCTGCCAAGTTATAACGGCACTCACAGTAACGGACATAGTGTCCATGGAAGCCCGCCTCCGAGAGGTGCCTACAACTTCATGCCAAGGTCCTCCACTCAACTCCCACCATTGAGGAGCCCGTCCAGGCCCACCTACGAGAGCGCAGTGATGACGGATTCCGATGACAACGAGACAGATGTTGATGAATCGGAAATTCCGAAGACCCAGTCGGTAAAACCAATTGACGATGATGACGATGCGCGGACTGCTAGTGATTATAGTGAGGGGTGAGGCTTTCAGGAGGCAGAACTAGGCTTTTATTGGCTTTTCGTCTGAGCTACAGACGTTTTCAACAGATCACGAATCATTTACCTGTCTTTCGATTGTACCAATACCATTCCGGCTGAGCGAATCCAATCCGGAACACCGCACCACACCGATACTGTTTTTGTCTATATGTGTTATCTAATCAAACCCACTTTAATATATGCCCATTCACCATATAAGTGTGCCATGAACTGCGGCTAGTTATAATGGCTAGTCACAGTGAGTATAGTGACTTCATTTCCATTGTCCAGTCGCATCCGTATATAACGATTAGACACAAGCACCTCAATGCTAGCCCAAATGGGATGACCCCATTTGGCCATGCAGACTACATATTCGGTAGTTGGGGTTGGAATGTAGTGCAGGGACGGACCAAGCGATTAAAGGGAATTGTTGAAGCATACATTACAAGGATCTGGTGATGCTGGCTTTTTGCGAGAATCAATTAAACACTATGAAGATCCCTCTGTCGAGTCTTTTAGGACCTTGTTGACGTTCTTGGGAAGGCTTTTAATCTTGGCCATACAGCAAAAGAAGACATTCTCAGTTATTTTTAGTCAATCAGGTGCTGAAGGTTTTGGGAAACGCACCCCTCTGAAGCTTAGATGATTCCCTCAAATCTTAATCGAGGACGTGTTTTCATTTAACCCAATTCAACTTAATGAAGACTTATAGGATTTCGTGTCTGTTTGAAGGCTTGTAGATATCCTAAGCCAACTAAGCTCCAGGCTTTGCGGGGGCTTTTGTCGAATCCTCCGGATCCGGATTTTAGTTTCTTCATCTCTGTTGATGTCGGCATGTATGTCAAGGCTGTGCAATCCGTTATTCCAAATTCACTCAGGTGAGTTGTTCCCAAGGCGAATTGGGGTGAGTCGGGGTGGTGGAAGAAGCAAGGGAAGCATGAGTACGAGAGTGCAGGGTGATACGAGGCTTTTCTCAGTGCGCAAATCCTCGGAAACTCGATTTGAAGTCGCGTTTGCAAAGTAGCAAGTCACATTCTGGGATGATAGTTTGTAGTGCTCTATACCAAATTCAGACATGAACCAAGTGATCGCAAGCCCACAATCCCACAAACTCTATCGGACCCAATTATACCCATCGGCTCGGATCTCTCAGATTCACCAGCCTTGTTTCCAGCAGATGGGTTCTCTGCTTGACATTGGACGAACGGAAACATTACCGTGCTTACAGCTCGCTGTACTTAATTTGTTCGGAAGAGGAATTGATCTACAAGGCGATGGGAGTTTGCGTGGAGATTGGTGCTGCTACTCATTGGGCTGCTAGTAATATTTCCAGGGAACTCAGGTGATCGCCAATGGCCATAGCTCTGAAACTCTCAAGGTTTTAGAGGCTCGTTGAGCTTTAGAATGGTCGTGCCTTGGCAGAAATGTCGGCGTAGTGGGCCCGGTTACCGAAAGCAATGGAATGCTGCGGAAGAGTTTCAAACTGTGAATACGTGATTTACATGCTAGCTTTGAGCACGAGCTGTATAAATTTCGGATATACACAATATCTATATACCAGCTCTTGTGTAATTAGTACGTTTCCCAGGGTCGTCATGCCAAAGTCACAACATAACCTAAAAAATGCCCAAACACCCGTCGGAAACAATTAAGCGTGAGGTGCGTGATTCACTTGACGGCTCCTATCCGGTTCTATTCCTCGTGACTTTCTTTTTGCCCGAGGCGGACGAGCTAAAAATAGGTGCGTTGCCGGGGTGATGAGCTATAGGGGTGTTGTGCGGCGCGGGTCCAGTTCGATCCCGAAGACTTGGTGAAGGCGATCTACGGTATTGCATGGAATTAAACAACGAAAAAAGTGGGAAATTAAATAACTAATTGAAGTTTATACTGAAACAAACTTTCCTCACATAATCAGCCGACGATTTCGCCGCTTCCAGTATCAGATCAAGATCCACACCCACCCCTGTGTTGGGGCAATCCGGAATCATGTCTGTGGCGCATCACCTTCAATCCGGTCGCGAAATCCTGTTTAGCCCATATCCCATTTATCCCAACTCGGACAAACTTCTAATTATATCTCCCCCTTTCGAGACCGAGTTAAGCTGAGTATATAAAGGGAGCAAGTTCCCCTCGGTTTTCGCTGAGCAATTTTTCCACTAGTACATTAAACCTTTTTCAATCGTTTCTTTACACAATGCAATACAGATTGTCCTCTGCTGCCCTCTTGGGAGCCTTTGCTGTCAACTCGGTCGCTGCCGCCTACATTCCAACCGAGCCATGGTCCACCTTGACTCCTAGTGCCACTTTGGTTGGTGGAACCACTGACTGGACCTCCACTTTCGGAATCGCTGTCCAGTCTGTCACCAGCTTGGCTAAGAGAGAAGTCACCCAGATCGGTGACGGTCAAGTTCAGGCCGCTACCACCACCAAGTCCGCTAAGAAGACCGCTGCCGTCGTGACCCAGATCAGCGATGGACAGGTTCAGGCCACCACCAAGACCAAGTCTGCTAAGAAGTCCACTAAGACTACTGCTGCTGTTGTGACACAGATCAGTGATGGACAGGTTCAAGCCACCACCAAGACAACCTCCGCTAAAAAGACCTCGAAGACTTCCGCTGCCGTTGTGACCCAAATTGGTGACGGTCAGATCCAAGCTGACACCACCACCAAGTCCGCTAAGAAGTCCTCTACCAAGACTGCTGCTGCCGTTGTGACCCAAATTGGTGACGGTCAGATCCAAGCTGACACCACCACCAAGACCGCTGCCGTCGTTACCCAGATCGGTGACGGTCAGGTCCAAGCTGACACCACCACCAAGACCGCTGCCGTGGCTACTCAAATCGGTGATGGACAAGTTCAAGCTTCCACTGCCACTTCTACCGACGCTGCCGTTACCCAGATCGGTGACGGACAGATCCAGGCCTCCACCACCACTACTGGCACTGCTGCTGCCGAAGCCACTGACGGTCAAACCACCTCAGACGACTCCGAGTCCACTGTTTCTGTTGCCTGCAAGTCTGACGATGCCCTCTCTTTGGTGCTCAACGGAGGTATCTTGACCGATGCCAAGGGAAGAATTGGTTCCATTGTCGCCAACAGACAGTTCCAGTTTGATGGTCCACCTCCTCAGGCTGGTGCCATCTACGCTGCCGGATGGTCTGTCAGTGAGGATGGTTACTTGGCCATTGGTAACAACACCGTCTTCTACCAGTGTCTTTCCGGTACCTTCTACAACCTGTACGACGAGTCCATCGGAGACCAGTGTCACGAGGTTGAGTTGCAAGTTGTTGACCTTGTCTCCTGTTAAATTGTCTCAATAGGTCTACCTTTTGAAATATTGATGCTGGTCTCTTAGACAATTTACCCCATTCATTTCATGACTTCTTCAGCGTTTCTCATTGTGAGCCCCTTTGTAGGACTCGCCCTTCTTCCCCCCGCCTATTTACTTAGGCTGGTCCATTTCACACAACTTTTAATTGCTCAGGTATTGTGCATTTTTATAAGAAAAGTTTCTGGCATCGACGTTCATTTGCGTTCATATTCACTCATCATATGTAGAGACTATTTGGTAGAATTGCCACTAGCACAGATTTAGATGTTGTGGTTCGTGCACCGCAATAGTTGCACCGCCGACGTCTCCCTGACGCGTGTAAATTTGATCCCAACGACGCGTGCTTCCGGAAACCAAATTTTTGTTTTTCCTAATACGGTAAATTACTAAAACCGGATACGGTCTCCATGGATCATATTCAATGCGCAATTGTGAAATTAGAGGGCATATTTCGCTGGATTTAGGCGCTTTGGGGTGTGTTTTAGGTTCTAAGCCTTGACTCGTAATCTTTTTGCTGCCTTGTCGACGCTCCGTCGACGCTCTGTTCAAACCGTCGAGCATCTGTGGCCATCTAAGTGCATGCCATTGGCCAGCACATGAAACCTGCACAACTCGGTGGACCCGGCGGTTCATGCAATCGTTTTTCAATTAAACTGGAATTTTGTTTATTCCATTTTGACCGGTTTGCAATTGTCCGCACTTTTACTCATTTTGCCAGAATTTTGTGTGATTCTGGACTATGGTTCGCTTCTCCTACGCACGCCTATTTTTCACTATGGACCATGCTACTCCATGAAGCATATCTCACTTAACCCTCAAAAACATTATACGAAATCCCTAATAAACAATCACAATTGGTCAAAACCATTAAACCCAGTAATAAAAATTCTTAAAATCGTCACGAACCCTCGAAGCCGGTCAGAAACCATCCCACTGGCCGATCACATGGCGACTCCGCAAACCACTCCATCATGTGATGTGGACCCGTAGTCGTGCCAGTTCGTCATTCATGATCTCGTACTCTAAAACTCTCCCGTCTGTGTAAATCACAGTCAGCAGATACCTAAGCTCACTTTCATCCAGTTGCACAGCAGAAAATCCCAATAACGTAACATGCATCCGGCTCGAGATTGGCACCGCCATCCGAGGTCCCGGAAACACATACTCATGTCTGAAACCATAGCAGCCTCTATATTGCGTCAGTCTCAGTATCGCCAACTGACCCTTCTCTGTGCCCACCACAAATGCTGAGAGCTCGGGGATCACAAGACTCATAGAGATCCGGTTAGAATGGCCCGGATTGTCAGGCATGTAAGGAAAAATCTCTCCGCTAGAAGCATTGCAAACGAGTCTATTCTTTCGTAGCAACGCTACTCGTGTTGTGGTTGTCACTAGAAGGAACCCGCCATCATCCAAACTTGTATCTGGATCAATTCCCCAGTAGAGCTTTCCGTTGCTGGATAGGTGAGACTTCTCTCTGGCCCTTTGAATTCTCACGTAGTAGGTGTCGAACAACTTCCGTCTTCTCCTATACGCATCCGATATGTTCATGATACCTTCCTCTGCATTCGGTGAGCTTGCCAGGTTTGAGCGGATTTTCACTCCTCCATCCGGAACTGTATGCGCACAGGGAATGTCAAAATGTGCCAAAGTGGCTCCAATTCCCAAATGGCCTGAAATACACGGGTCCGATTCCACATCCAGGAACTTGCTCGCCAGAGAGATTTTTTTGAGGTGCGACGCTTGATGAAGAAATTGATTTCCTGTCATCGCAGGCAATGATATGACCTTTTTGAAGGCGGATAAATTGACGTGCGAAATGGTCCAAGCGTCCTCGGAAAGCAAAGACCTTGCAACGGCATGGGGCGGGTCAAGAATGACATTATTGGATATGTGCTCAGGGTGGTTTTGTAATGCACGATGGACCCATGTGAGTGTTTCCAAGTTTCCATTGCGACAGTCATTCAGGAATGAGTTCTCGGGCTCGACCTTTTGCCTTATTCTGAACTTTAACACCACAACCTCACTACTGATGGAAGCTACCGCAACTTCCACTTCAAGAACGTTCCAGCCTCCTTCGGTCTTCTTCTTGGGTGAGTTTTTCACAAAACACACTGAGGGGACATTATAAAGAAGTGGTGCTGAGCTGACAGCATGCAGCCGCTTATTCGCCACATCAACGTATACCAAGGTCACTGTTTGGGAGTTATCAGAAACAACCAGTAAGTCGTATTCAGGATAAACGTCCAATCCCCAGACCGAGGAACTGAGCTGGAGCTCGTAGGCTCTGTTCTGGTCAGATGTGTAATCAAGATCACCAGTATTCCATATCATTACCCTTCCTTCGTCAATTGCGGCTATGAGCACCTCTTTGCCGTTTAGTTGGGAAATTTTGAGAAAGTTAATGGTACGAGCATCATAAGGAGCGGTCATTGAGGCTTCTGGAAGCATTCCACCATATTCAAACCGAATTGTTTTGAACGACTCCTTTCGATTCAAAGTTCCAAACTGCCAAACCTTGATACAATTTCGATCTCCAACATACAAAGCTCGATTATCAGGTGAGTAAGCAATGACGTTACTTCTGTAATTCTCACCGAACACCTCTGATCGGAACTGGGAATGAAACGACATCTTCAGACTATCTCGAAACTTCATGGAATGCATCGCGGAGAACGCAAATGCACCTGTTTCATTCTGTTCTAAGTACTTTTCGTTTATCGGGTTGTAAATTCCAAGATTTTCGAAAATCTCCTTGCGGTCTGTGGGAGAATGGCTTTCCCACTCAAAAAATGACTCTGAAGAGTCAACTGGAAGGTATTGGCAAGACGGTATGCCAACAAGGTCTGAACTCTGACGCTTGACAATATCATCTTCTTCCTGCTCACCAGAAATGCTCACTTTTGCCATCCTCCTATAGTAAAAATCAGAATCGTCATTCTGCAAAACCGCAATCTCATCCTCCAATTTGGCACTGTCGCTATCGTAAAAGTTGTCCAAATCGGTGCACATGTACTCTCCGTGAACTTTGAATGATGGACCACTGTCATTGACTGCGTATTCGTCCTCAGGTTCATCCCATATTTCACGGTCTTCATCAGCACTCTCTTCGTATTCGTCATCGCTGTCCGGAAACATATTGTATTTCCGGCTGTGACTTGAAATATCCGTTGCTGATCTCTCATACTTTCTATAATGCTCTTTGGTGATGTTGTAGAGGTTCAAAAAGCGCTCAAATCTCCTCGTGTGGTCTGCGTCCTGGGCCTTCAGGTTGAACCTTTGAACAAAGTCGTCGCGCGACTCCTTCGAAACAGAAGGAGGTGTAATCAGTGGCGAAGTCGGCATCAGCAAAGGAGTCGAGAGCAACTTATCCCTGGCTGCTTTGTCCCGAAGGTGTGCTTCATTGAGCACCTTCTCTTGATACCGACTCATTGTACCAACCTGTCTAAACTGCCACTTTCGATGGCAATTCACCTATTTCGGTCAAATATCACCACCTCGTCAATGACTGATCACCTGGTCTCAAATAATATAGAGAACAGCCATCAGGAGAGGGTGCTCCTATTGTTTAGAATGTGACAAGAGAAGAGATACAAGAGGATATAAGTCTTGTCTAAAGGGGGGAACCGCTTACGCGCCACACGAAAGCTGGCACCCATCGCCTGGATTAGTTAAGCGCATGGTTATCGTAAGATAACAAAGGTTTAGAAGGCCAATTGACCAATAATGTGCAGTAAAATATTCAATTGTCTGTATCCATATTTTATCCGATATTTTGTGGATATTATTTTGGTTATCGTTGCCTCATTTATGCCTTTACTGGAGCACTCATGGATTTCCCTGGGTCCTGCGGCGTGGCGCATGTCGTGCGGCTCAGCGACTAGTGTCTTGTTTACAGCTGTTGTAGTTTCTTCTTGTTCAGTTTTTCTTTGTTCTTGAACTAGTTGGACCAAACTACTCATACGCAGTTTAATAAAACCAGAAAAGGGTTTTCTGAATCACTCACAATGAATGACCTCAAATCAACGCTTTTACGCTCCTTCTTGTTTGTCTTGGGAGTTACGGCGTCAATCAACCCCATCACAATCAAAGGGCGTCACTTTGTTGACTCTGTGACTGATGATCCTGTAAGAAAAAACTGCTGTTTTGTTTTCGCGCTGTCTTCTTGCAGTTCTAACCTCTTCATTTAAAGTTCTTCATCAGAGGTGTGGATTACCAACCTGGTGGATCCGCTGCCGTTTCCAAAGACAAGGATCCTCTATCAGACGCCGAGACCTGTACAAGAGATATTTTCATGTTCCAGGAGCTGGGAATAAACGTAAGAGCCGACTCTTTCTTCTGAGCTTTTCAAAAATTTACTGACATTTTGCAGACCATTCGTGTTTACTCCGTAAATCCAGAGCTCAATCACGACAAATGCATGACTCTTCTGGCCGCCGCTGGCATCTTCCTTGTTCTAGATGTTAACTCGCCTTTGGAAAACTCACATATTAATAGATACGAACCTTGGAATTCCTATAACAAGGAATATCTCACGCGCATATTCAAAGTTGTCGAACAGTTCAGTGGCTACAACAACACCTTAGCCTTTTTTGCAGGTAATGAGGTTATCAATGATGAGAAATCGGCATTGGTTTCACCGAAATTTGTGAAAGCCGTTGTTCGTGATCTCAAGTCTTATATTGAGTACAACAAACTGAGAAAAATTCCTGTTGGTTATTCCGCCGCCGATGATTTGAACTATAGAGTCTCTCTGGCGAAATATTTGGAATGCTCCAATGGCGACTCCTCCGACTCTATTGACTTCTATGGTGTCAATTCATATCAATGTAAGTGGAATATTTCTGGCATTTCATGAACATCTACTGACCAGCCCATACCTATAAGGGTGCGGTAAGCAATCGTTTCATACAAGTGGGTACAGCATTTTGGTGGACAATTATCGAGACTACACGAAGCCAATTTTCCTTTCAGAGTAAGTTCCTTGACAATTTCTTTTCACATAGCAGTCGATTAACAGTGCTCCTAGATTTGGCTGCAACGAAGTTCAGCCCAGATTGTTCGAGGAGATCCAGGCTATTTACTCAGAAACAATGGCACAGGTGTTCTGCGGAGGACTTGTGTATGAGTATTCCCAAGAACCCAACAACTATGGTCTGGTTAACGTGAACAGCGATGGAGCTGTCAAACTGAGGCAAGATTTCATCACTTTGAAGGATCAACTCGCTGACACTCCAGATCCGGATCTCCCCAAACAATCAAGAATCAAATCTTTCAGACAGAATTCGGCTTCAGCCATTCCATTTTGCAAAGATTTCTACCAAGGTCTTGGTGTCACAACTTCACTGCCAGCTTCACCGGCAGAGAGCATCATCAGACAGGGCGTTGCAGGACAGAAAGGAAGCTTTGTCCCGTTGCTTGAATCAGATTTGGAATCACATTTCCAGGTCCTCTCTCAGGATGGAAGCAACTATGGGAAACAGGTGAAAGTGAGTCTTGTTCCTCGTCCAAACCACCTGGCTTTGCGCAGCGGTAAGTGGGAGATACTGGAATTTGATTCACTCTCCGAATTCTCATCTAACATCTCATCCGATAGCTTCAGCTAAAAACTGGTTTCCACTAAGTTGGAGTCATGTGTTGCTTCTGATAGTCCCAGTTTTAGCTTTCTATATGTTTTCAAGTGCTTAGAATACAACTTCATCATATTTTCTTGTGGAGCAACATCCCCTTCGATGTGTAGACGCTTACCTTACATGCTTCGCCATTGAACGGGTTCAGCAATTGTCTCCAATCACGATCTTCTGCGTCACGAATCAGGTTAGAGTTGTTAGAAGTCAGAACGATTGACAGCTCGGATAGTTGAGATAGTCTGGTGAAGAACCAAAATAAACAAACCTTGTAAGAGCTGAAATCTAGCGAGTTGGTGGGCTCTCTGGGAACATTTGCCATGTTGAGGAAATCCACATTGATGAGTTCGAGCTTCTTTAACCACGGAAAGTTGCACAGTAGAGCGAAAAATCCGTCAAAACTGCCGGAATATTTATGGAGAAAGTTCTGAAATACTCTGGAGCCAAAATCAAGCAGAATAGTGTCAGCAGAATGGAAGGACGTCACCACCGTTAGGTCGGACAGGTTCTTGATGCCGTAGAGCTCTAATCGCTTGACCTGGCAAAAGTACTTGGGTAACCTCTTCAATGCTCCTGGTTGGACGGAACAGCCACTCAGAACTAAAACTTGGCACGCAGATGCATAATTATCTTTTATGGCGTCATCCCTCACAAAATCTTCTGAATTGGCGTCGTAGAGATACTTGGTTGACTGTAGTGACTGTGAGTCAATGATCATATTTGACAGTCGTAGCTCTATGAATTGGCCAAAAGTCCAGAGTAAATTGGACCTGAGCGGAATGGACCAGCCACTTGCAGAAGACAAATCCAGCCGTTTAACTGAAAATTTCGGGACAATCTCTCTCGCAGACCCGTACCATTTTCTGTCTTTGGCCTCCAGCCTTTTGCAAAGGGCAGTCCACGAAGGAAACTCAAATCTGGGAGGAATATCCAATATAATCAGTTCTTGGAGATTTGGTAAAAAAGACATGTCCATTAGACAATCAACGTAGTCTCTCTCTATGGCATTGTTTCTACTCCCGTAATTCACTCCTATCGTTCCCATACTAACATCCATCGAGTCCATGCGTAAGGCAGGCGAGGTCAGCACCAACCTGGTAATAATGGGTATTATGCGGTTTCCAGATTTTCGCAGCAGTCTGTTGAAGCGCTCGATATTCGATCTTGAATCCAGACGAACTTCCTTGAACAAAAATTCCTTCCTTATAAGGTCGTTCAGAGTTGTGCAGGTGAGCGAAAGAGTAATCATGCTGTGCGTGTCAAGCTTTCCCACCACCAGTACTAGCAGTTCTGACGGTAGGCCCAACAAATGTCCCGAAGAATAAACCAAAGGCTGCTGTCGCTGGGGATTCTGGACTTGTCTCTTGCGACCAATAAACTGTAATCTTCTCATGTCTGTCGATCTGTGGTGGTATTCTGTAGAAAATTGTATAGTGAGGGAGGATGCAAGATGGCGATGAGGAAACGCAGAAGGATTTCATTCCCCGGGGTTATCGAGGGTGCGACAGGCGGGTAAGACTTGCGTTTAGCCTGAACACGCACCAATTTTGCAGAAAATAAAACTTTATTGACTTCTTATCGGCATGAACTATGGTATTCCCGCTTTTTGGAAACTATTTTTTTTCTCCTGGCCCAGAAGTACTACTTTAGACTCAAATGCAGCCATTGCAAGGCTAGCTTGGTGCGGTGAATTTTGTTTATCGCACTACATAGGGAAGAGTCTGTCTTCTGTTTGCACATGGTAACGGCTGGGGTAATTCCTTCCATGCTTGTTCATTTCCAAAATCGCAAATGCTGCAATTGACAAACTCGTTAAGCTCGCAGTTATATCTGCTGTCTCTGTGGGTTACAGGGCTTTTCATCCGGTACACGCCGTCGTGGTTGTGGGTAGTGGTGGAAACAGCAATGGACATATTGTTGTTCTGGGCCCATAAGATATTCCGAATGTTGGTAAAGAAGAGACCGATCAGCGTTGCTACAAGAAGGCTTGGCGAATGCAAATCATACTCTGAATGGTCCCAAGTGGCTGCTCATATTGACAGCTTGGACGGCGGGAATCTCTGGAGACGTAACTTCATTAGCCGGCTGTATGACTACGAGTTGATAAACGATAGACTTTTGACTTTGCAAGATGCTCGGTTGAGGGGCGATTACTTGAAGATTATATCTGTGTTCAGGGCGGGTTTGCTGCGGAATTTTGGCGGAATAGCTGCCAAAGAGCTATACACAAGGGCGTATTCTGGAACAAAGACACTGATAGAAGAGTATATCGACGAGGTACTGGAATGTCTGAATTTCATCCACGAGTTTGAGTCTGATGAAGACTACAGCACGATCTCCAACTTCAACCAAATCAAGCTTGACTTTTTCCATGATGCTAGACAAACTTTTGGATCAACAGCTTTGATTTTGCAAGGCGGTTCGCTATTTGGACTCTGCCATCTGGGGGTGGTGAAAGCTCTTAACGCAAAGGGCTTGTTGCCTCGCATAATATCGGGAAGTGCAGTTGGTGCGATTGTGGCTGCTTTTGTGTGTGTTTTGGCAGATTCTGAGCTCTCAGACATATCCTCAATCACAGAGACTCTCATTGCGTCTGAGTCGAAAGACTTCTCTGAAAGCACCACTGGCGACATAATAGAGTATGTTACCAGGAACGGCTACAGCCACGATATTCTGACTTTTGCGAAATACGTTCGCCAACGTCTTGGCGATTTGACTTTCGAGGAAACCTATCTCAAGACAGAGAGAATCCTGAATGTTCTCGTACATCCTACGGATGCGTCCATTCCGCCTCTTCTGAACTACGTCACCACGCCCAATATCGTGGTGTGGTCAGCATTGACTTGCTCAGTGGGAGATGGTGTTTTCATGGACTCACCATGCCTCTACATAAAGAATCAGGATGGGGAAATCAGGCAGATGGAGACATATCGTGAGTGTCACTTTCTGACCCCACATCAAGCCAGCGATGGAATGAGCATGCACGAGCCTCATTCAGAGCTGGCCACTTTGACATCACCATATACCAGATTGACAGAACTCTTCAACGTGAACCATTTTGTGGTTTCTCTTGCAAGGCCGTACCTGTCTCCTCTCATTGGAAATGATCTAAAGCACGGGTCTAACTGGTACCCTGAACGGCTTCTGAAGACAGTGCTTGGATTGGAATTCCAGCATAGGGTTAACATGTTGGACAGAATGGGAATCCTGTTCAGCTGGATAAAGCGACTGGCAATCGATGAGAAAACACCTCGAAGAAACGCTTCTGGAATTACCATTGTGCCTGGCATCAAGACCTTGGTCCGTGATTTCGGTCGGGTGTTTGACGTGAACAAGTCCAACGTGAATATTCCCTATTGGATATTAGTTGGAGACCGCAGTGTTTGGCCACTTTATCCCATTTTGTGGACGCGGATAGCTATCGAGTTCGCTCTTGACGATTACTATAGTTTGCATAGAAAGATGTGAGAGGGATAAGGGATCATTCGGTTGATTGAGCTTTGATGGTGGTGGGTAGAGAGTTGGTTTCAATTGGTTTCGTTTGGTTTCGTTTGGTTACGTTTGGTTACGTTTGGTTTCATCTGAGTTTAATTTTTAGTTGGTTCATTTATTTCTGGTATATCATGCACATTAATCAGTTCGGTGCTTTTCATTTGAAGAACAGCCTTGCACTGCCTTCCTTATTCAACAGATACAAATAAGCACCTTCCTGAACTTTCACATCATCAAGTGGAATAGGACCTTTGCTCACAGTTAAAACCCCAGTAGCGTCATTTGCATGGCCAGTTTCCAGCGGATGTATGTCAATTATGGTATTTGCTCTGTGGAGAAGTTTCAACACCAATGAACTATGTTTTCCACGCAGTCCGTTTCCGTCCTGAATTGAATGGGCTTCTATCAAAGGGCGATCTATTGACATCACCAAGGTCAAGTTAGTCTTTTCGTTGAGCTTGTGTAAACTTAATAGCAGATCGTCAACCTCAATATCTATGGTGTGGAGTAGCAGTTCTGGGGCCTCTATTATCAAGCTAGGCTTTGCTCCTTTGGCAGCCAGTTTCTGAACTTCGGTTGAAATCTTGTCAAAAACATGTTTCAGCGATTGCTTGGGATCTGCCCCTCTTGAAAGCACATGCATCAGTTCTTCCATCAGGTCCAGGTACCTGGCATTACCAGTTTGACTGGCAATATCCAATCCCAAATGCTTCTTCCAAGTCTTGGAATAGAACGCCGCATCTTGGTAAAAAGATGCAAACAAAACTGGTGATCTGGGTTCATTGGCGCTAAATGCCAGATTTGTGCCCAAACCCGGACTGAAATGGCATGTTCCAAGAAGACAGTTCTCCGCAACACCTGTCAAGAGCCATGAAGGTGCAGTTCCTTGTATGTGTGTGATTGCAGTCAATGAGTTGTATTCACCCCGCAACAGTTTTTCCGACACTATTTGGCCGTCATTATACACCACCAGGTCCTGCTGCTGTAGCTGGGATGTCATATCTCAACATTTTATGACTCTCTCTAATAAAGGTCTAAAACAAAAAAATCACACAATAAGCGGGCCAATAATTAGGTCGTGTGCTGACCGATAATTTGAAAATTTCAATTTTGCCAATTCTTCAGACGAGTGAACGAACAAGACAAGCCCTTCAATATCAGACAAGACCCATAATTTGCACAATGTCATCTACCTTGCCAGCTCCAGCATCGGCTGCCAGTCCTTCATTCAAGGCTGCTAAGACTTTTTCCCCAGCGGTCCGTCGTCCCATTGAACCCGTTGGTCGCTACTTTCTCGCCCATGCCCTGAGAGCCTCCAGAGGTCACTCCTGGTCCGAGTACGAGAAGATCGAAGCCGAGAAGAACGTCAAGACAGTTGACACATCTGTTGATGAAGACGACTTTGACGAAGAGCAGAGCGAAGAGCTGCTGAAGCACGATCCAAGAGACTGGAAGAGTGCCGATTTGTATGCGGTTCTTGGGTTGACCAAGTACCGTTGGAGAGCAACACCAGAGCAGATCACCAAAGCCCACAGAAAACAAGTTCTCAAGCACCACCCTGACAAGAAGGGTGAGGCAGGTGGACTGGACCAGGATGGATTTTTCAAGATCATCCAGAAGGCGTACGAGACCATGCTTGATCCAACCAAAAGACAGCAGTTTGACTCGGTTGACTTCAACGCAGATGTTGAGGTTCCTCCAGCCAAGAGCACTTACGATTTCTTTGAGGCCTGGGGCCCAGCTTTTGAGGCTGAGGGAAGATTCTCGAAGAAACAGCCCGTTCCAGCTTTGGGAGACATGACTGCCACCAAGCCAGAGGTGGATGCCTTCTACGCTTTCTGGTACAACTTTGACTCGTGGAGATCCTTCGAGTTCTTGGACGAAGATGTTCCAGATGACACCGCCAACCGTGACCACAAGCGTTACATCGAGCGCAAGAACAAGGCTGCCAGACAGAAGAAGAAGAACGAGGACAACAAGCGTCTGGCTGAGCTCGTCAAGAGGGCTCTTTCTGAGGACCCACGTATAAAGCTGTTCAAGCAGCAGGAGAAGGATGAGAAGGCCCGTAAGAAGTGGGAGAGAGAGGCTGGTGCCAGACAGGCTGCCGAGGAGGCCAAGTTGAAGCAGGAGGCTGAAGAGAAGGCCAAGGCTGAGGCCGAGCTCAACGCTAAGGCCTCCAAGGAGAACTCCAAAAAGGCCAAGGAAGCTGCCAAAAACGCTAAGAAGAAGAACAAGCGTTCCATCAGAGCCTCTGTCAAGGACGTTGATTATTTTGGTGAGGCTGCTCAGGCTGATGCCATAACTGCTGATGTCGACATTCTCATCGAAACCTTTGACGATCTCCAGCTTGGCGATGTTGCAGCGAAGGTTGGTGGTGTCACTGATGTTGCTGCCGTTAAGACTGCCTTTTCTGATGCTGCTAAAGAGCAGGTTGCTGCCGGAAAGGTTTCTGCTTCGTCGTTGAAGTACTTTGTGTAAGGGTCATAATAGACAATGTTCGTAGAGGCATTGGCATAATCTGAATAAAGTTTTATTTCGAAAAGAAGAATCAATACGGTTCCAGACTCTACATGGTAGTCAATACTGTTCCAGACGCTACACGGTAATTTAGACTCAAAACCAAGTCTTAATTTGATGCGTTATAATATGCTAAATATCTTGTTCATGATTAAAGGCCGAGATTTCATGAAATTTCACGATATGTTGTCTCATGTTGGACCCAACTCTGGTAGCCAGACAGCTTGAAGGAGCATACTGTATGCCAATTCGTCCACTCCAGAGGCCGATCTCCTTCTCTTTTATTTCTTCTTTGCTTTCTTGTTCTCTTCGTTTACCTCCAAAAAAACCATCTCTTTTCAGCCTCAACAGCCCCACTTTTCCTCGCATCCAGCAGGGCCTGGATCTCACTTTCCAATGCACGAACCTCAACCCCATGGGCCTCTATCAATTCTTCTCTCTCCAGCAACAACCAGCAATATTGCAGTCCTATATACATCGTTGACCCCACCAGTATGAGATTGAAGAACGGGGTTATCACATCCCAGATGCTCAGTTTATTCTGCTTGAGTTAGTATGGCCCAGAACGCTCTCAACATTATCTGAGAATCAAACGTACCTCGTCAACGCCGGCCCGCTCTTGTTCTTGCTCCTGCAATTTCTGTTTCAGTCTCTGGATTTTGGCGTCTATCACATGACTCTGTGAGGGAATAGTCAACGGATCTTGAGGAGTGTATAGAGGTTCTTGGGCTAGCTTCGCTTTTGCCAACACCGTAGTCTGGAGCCTCACGAGCCGACTAGGCCCAAAAACGACTCCACCTGAGCTAGAAGATAGTCGACTTCTCTTTGTCCAGCTCTGTTTCAACATAATAAATGGTTTTGTAGAAGTATATATATGTGCTTGAAAAGTGCTTGAAAAGTGCAGTATGCACTGTTAGACGATGACGGTTTTGAGCCGTGAATTGGTTGGAGCACACTTAAGCAAATAAGACGAATATCGCAATTCTCGGTGTCTTTTAAACATGCTAATATACAGGTTTTAATAAGGGTTTGAGGTTCTGGGCATGTTTTAGTATACAATAATTGGTCATTTGAAAGCCGTTAATTCTGTGGACTAGCATGCTGGTTGAGGGCTCTACTCCAGTAGCTGATGGCCCCAATCGAGCCTTGGAGCTACATTCCCAAACCACCTTTCAACCCCAATGAAAAATACCCATGATTTCCAAAAATGAAACCGAAATTTCGGATTTTAAGACGTAGTGCACACTGAGCAAGAACCCACAAGCCCACATTCATGGCATCTTATCCATGGGAGCGCAGTCAACGCTCACACTTATTCTTGGGACTTTTCAAAGATCTGTTGAAGGTTGAATCTGCACAACTCCTCGTACTCCTTTCCATCAACAATGGCCATACCAATGTTGCTCTTGTAGCCAGAAACCAGAAT
Source organism: Kuraishia capsulata CBS 1993 (assembly GCF_000576695.1). Classification (NCBI taxonomy): domain Eukaryota; kingdom Fungi; phylum Ascomycota; class Pichiomycetes; order Pichiales; family Pichiaceae; genus Kuraishia; species Kuraishia capsulata. The sequence goes on from NW_019172956.1 coordinate 731,603, forward strand.
GAGTTTGTCTGGATTCTTGAGATCAACCGAATGGCCTCTATCGTTTCCAACGATCTTAGCAACGATTCTGGTGATGGTGGGTTGGTCCAAAGAATTGAAGTTCCGCTTGGTCACGCTCACAGCAAACTTGTACGGTTTCTGTTCTCCCTCGGCTCCGTGAAAAACGGGTGCTATCAGCGAAAGAGCCATTTTCTGTAGCTCTTCTTCTGTAGGAGTGCACGAATCATCGATTGGAGTGAGACGCAATGTGAATCTGGTGCTCTTGGTCTTGGAGTCCAAAGAGTCTCTGCATAGTCTTTGCACCAGCACTGAGGGTATTATGGGACGTCTTGTTTTAATAAATACCAGACAGTCACAACCAAGATCTATACTCTTGACAATTTCTTTGGACTTGTTGTCAGTTTTTGGAGTGGAAATATCGCTCAGCTCTTTCTTGATAGCGTCTTCCACCGAGAGTTCCTCAGAGGCTTCCTCCTTGTCTTCGACGTCTTCCTTGTTCTCCGACATATCGAAATATTTCTCGATATTATCTCCGAAAAGTATTCTCAGCTCCTTGGCACATCCCAATTCTTTCCCTCTCTGACATGTGGCCAAAACGCCATATTGACCTGGTTCAATTATACCAGTCGCTAGTTTGAACTGGGTTTGAAGAGGTTAGTCCACCATGAACATCCATACCCTCGGGGTTTGCACATAAACCAAAATAGGGACTCACCTTCTTCTTCTGTCCTCCAGAATTTCCATTTGCGCCTCTTTTTCCCATTTTTCTCTCTATAGTTGTGTAAGAGCAATGCTAAGAAAGAGCTCTGTTGGTGTAACCATATAGCCCTAAGAATTTTTCATCCTGCAGAGGGCGATGAGCTAGGCAGGTGGGCATTGATGGGAAAGCCCGATAAGAGTGAAACATTATTTATCAAGAGTGTGTTAATTCACACAACGAAAATATATCAGATGAACGATACGCGGCAAAATAATGTGGCCGCTTGCTAGTTTTATTCAATTTTTACCCATTCAAAATTCTATGCTAGTTGTCGTCTGGCTCTCGTGATTCGTGGGGTTTTGTGATTTTTCATCTTCCTCTTCCTCCACGGGGATACTCCATTCCTCGATCTCAAACCTCTTCCTACCGTTTTTGAAGGAAAACTCCATTTCCTTGATGGTCATCATTCCCAGATCAGATATTAACGGCTGTTTTGTGATGTTCAAATGACCGTGTTTGATCTTGGTCGGCTGATTTTTGTACACTCTCTCCATGTACTCGTACAGTATTGGCTCGAATGGCTTCAGTTCCAGCACACCATCCACAAGCTTCTCCATCATTGCAACGATAGCAGAGTCTCTTGGGAACAGATCCAAATTGAGAGAAATCACCAAGGCCGTGGATCTCGCATACTTTCTGAGTAAAGCCCTTAGCGAATACAAGAACGCTATCACTTGCTGGTGCTGACACAATCTCATATCAAAAAGAGCAGGGTTCAGAAAAGAGGGCACGATTATTCGTACTACCTTGTCAATATTATGCTTCACAATTGACTCCAGTTGCTTTGTGGTACTCTGGAGCGAATCGCCTATACTTAGATAGGTGATCTCGGAGGAATTAGGTGACGGTATCAATGAAGAGGTGATGTCAAACGTATGCGTATAGTTCGGGTGTGTGGAAACACTGGTATCGTTATTCTTGGCCTCTTTGGCTCCGCCATATCTCCATGCAATCTTCATGTCACGATTTGGGGCATTTTCATTCGACAAGTTCGAAACACTGATCTTGGTCTCGTTTTGCTGTATCTGCATCTTCTTCTGTTCGCGTGAGCTTCCTTTGTACAACCCTGGAAGAGCCTTTGCCCATGATTGGTCGGGACCTATTACAACGATATGTGTATTTGGTCTCTGTGGATCCAGTCTATTGTGGATTATTCCCTGAGATGCAAATAGTTTGAGTAGGGTGGAAGAGAAATCGGTCGTTCCATTTTCTTCGAGCAACAATGATTGGCCCAATGGAAGACCATCATGACCCAGGACTCGGTCCAGGTCGGCCGATCCAGTGGATATAGTTGGAACAGACGAAAACACCGAAGGTTTTACTCCCGGATGCTTCAATGGTATATTTTCATGCGAAGCGGGTTTGGCTCCTAAAGGTCTAGTAGCAGTGGGGACAGGTCTTCCCACAGCAGGTCCTCTCTGTACAGGAACGACACCAGGCGGGCTCCTCACCGGAACGGCAGATCCAACTATATCTCCCCTTCTTCTGAAAGACATTTCACTTCGCGGCTGGTTCTGAAAGTGTTCAATATGGCTTAGTCTGTCTGGTATCAACCTCTTGCGGCAACAAGCATCTGAAAAGATTTAGAGAACCGGGCCCATCTTGGCAGACCATCGGAAAATATTTAGGTGCCCGGAATCATGTGGCAGAAACGCATTGTTAGCCCTGTTTTTGCCATCTTCCATAAGGCAAGATATATCTAAGTCTACCACCACTTCATGGAATCTATAAGGTTTTTGAAATAGTCAACTCGCAAAATGAGCTCCCCTGGCTTGCCACATAACCCGGAAGACAGCGATGATGCCGTTACCATCACGCCTGACGATGAGCCCAGGTACAACCCAACACAACTGATATACAACAGAGAGACAGGACTAGAGGGGTCCACGCTTTTGAACGGAGAGACAAACGGCTTGACCGAGGGGTCCAGTTCCACTTTGGCCAATGGGTTTCCTCGACAATCAAGCGATTTGATGCAGTCGCACCTTCAGCAACTACAGTATAACGAGCACAGGATCTCTCTCAACAGATCAATTGGCTCTGCACTGGGGATCTTGGGTGAACTTCGCGCCGAAAACAGCAAGCGTCCTATTTTTTACCCGACAGATGCTGAGGATTCGAGCAATTCGAAACTCATAGGTTCCTCTTCCAGATTGGCGCTGATAAGGCAAAATTCTCTAGCTCCGGCCCAGAACTTAATCCACAAAGCGACGGAGATTAAGGACGTGGAGCAATTTGAACTTCTCACGATCAATCTGAAACTCGACCAGACGTCTGGTGTGAATGCAATTTCTTCGCTGGATCGTACGGGACTGGCGTCACTCTTCAATGACAAAGTCAACCATGTGATGAAGCACTTGCAGGCCCTGAAGGAGAGAATCGACGATACTTCCTCAAAAGTCTTCGTTACTGGTGATTTGAACTCGGGTAAATCTGCTTTTTGCAATGCGTTACTGAGAAGAAGACTGTTACCTGAGGATCAACAACCGTGTACCAGTGTATTCTGTGAGGTCATAGATGCTCGTGATAACTCGGGTGTTGAAGAGGTGCATGCCGTTTCAATTGGGCAGGCTTACAACCGCAGAAAGGAGACCTCATACAAGATTTTCGGTTTGAAAGATCTTGAGGATCTGGTATACAGATCTGATCTCTACTCCATATTGAAGATCTACGTCAATGATAACAGACCCATTGAACGCAGTCTGCTGAAAAACGGAGTGATAGACATATCTTTGATTGATGCTCCAGGTTTGAATTTAGACTCATACCAAACTACTCAAGTGTTTTCCAGGCAAGAAGAGATCGATCTGGTGGTTTTTGTGGTGAATGCTGAGAACCACTTCACACTGTCAGGAAAAGAGTTCATTGCTTCAGCAGCTCACGACAAGAATCTCATGTTCATTGTGGTCAACAAGTTTGACAACATAAAGGATCAGGACAAATGCAGGCACAAGATTATGGATCAGGTGCATGTTCTTTCTCCGGAAACTTATAAAGATGCTAGTGAGTTCGTCCATTTCGTCTCGTCCGCTGATGTTTTGGAAGGCTTGCCAGAAGGCGGGCCCGATGGTGACGCCGACGGAAAGGATGATAATGACCCTCTGGATTACGATTCTCCTGAGTTTGACCATTTGGAGGCTTCTCTGAGGCGGTTTATACTGGAGAAGAGGTCAATCTCGAAACTTTTGCCCGTCAAAACATACCTGGGCAAGCTTTACTCGGATCTGGGTAAACTGTGCGTCATTAATGAAAAGCTTTATTTGCAGAGCAGAGACGACATGCTGCTCGAGCTCAATGCCCTTACTCCCAAGTATGAACAGGCAGTTGCTGAGTCCACCAAAATCCATGATCAAATCCAGAAGGTGATTGAATCAACCTCGGCCGACGTGTACAGCTTCTCCAGAAACAAGATCACCAACACTGTCAATGCCATCAAGGATATGCCTTTGGCCCAATACAGAGGACTTGCAAGTTTGTATGTTTTTGCTAAGGAAACGCAATTCCTCATGATCAACGAGCTTCTCAACTCCGTTACCGACTCTGAGAACTATGCCAGAAAGAGGACGGGTCTGGCTGTGGATGAGATTCGCCAGATTGGAATAACGCAAGTGGCAAGTGCAAAGCTTCCCAACACGAGGTTCAAAGAAGAGGCCATGTTTACGAAGAAGTACCACAACCTGAGAAAACGTCTTAACGAGGACATATCGCCTTTTGATTTTTTCGATCCCACTTTTGATGGTTTCTTCAGAGCTATCGGTCTCTTGAGGGGCGGCACGAGCTACCAGCTCCAGGTGTGGAAGAGCTCTGCCAGTGCTATGGCAGTGTACTCTTCAACTAGAGTCTTGCAAAATGGGGTTGCTGTTTTGAAAAACGTCGTTTCAGTCAGAGACATCCTCTCAGTTGGATTTTTCAAGAAGGTGGTAACCCCTGTGATTTTGACTGCTGGGGCCCTGTCTGTGGCTTACTTGGTGTATGATATGCCAAATGCATACCAGAGGAAGACCGCCAGGAAGATGAGTCGTCAAGTTCAAGAGGAGGACTACCAGCATGCCAATTCTTCAAGAATTGCAAAAGAATGCCGAAAGGTGTTGGCATATCCATCCAGGGACGTCATGAACTGCTTGCAGACATCGCTCGAGGAGACTGCTACCAAAAAGAAGCAGATCACGGAATCCTTAAAGAACAGTGATATGAGTTATGATTTCTACAGAAGATTGGCCAAAATGATCACCACACAGAAGACCCAGGTTGAATCTTTTAGCTTTGAGGCTCTTCACAGTGTTGATTGAGACTGCTTGTTTTGAGCTGATTCTTCAAATAGGCTTGTACATACCAATAATGACGAGTTAATGTGTTTGATTAACTTTATTTGCGCTCGGCCCAAAGATAAGCCAGGCCAACCCTGGTCCCTCTGGCTGCTTGTTTGTAGGCCCAGGCCTTGGGGTAGTGTATTCCAGTATTTAAGGGTGCACGCAGAGGAATTAGGCTATCTAGGTCCACGTAATCCACCGAGCGGGCAATAAGCGGAAACACATAACATTCAGCGGTATCCATACTTTCAGAAGAGTTAATCACAAAATAAAGAGGCTCTAATTCTTCTCCTTGCCTCCTAACTTTAGGACTGTCCAGGCATCAAAGGTAGTGTATTTCACAAAAACGCCTATAATTAGAACCAAAGCGTCCAAAAGTAAACAAACCGTGGGCGTGGGCGCGCTAATTGTTGGTGGGAGAACGCCAGTTTCAAAAGCTGACATTGTGTCCTCTTTTGGGCTTATTAAGATCTACAACTGCTTTGATTAAAATTGGCTTTTTGTTTGCGAGAATTGCCATTGGCGTCTATCCGTTGTTTAAAGGTCGTTCAAGCACTGAAGCTCAGAAGAATTTCACCAAGTGTTCTTAGCATTGCATACTGATCTCGCCTGATCTGTCTGACACATTTCAGCTTCCTGAAACTTTCAGACCTCGCACATCACTGCAATAGCTGCACGAAGCATATCCGGAACTTACCCGCTCTCAAATCAATACACAGACCAAATGTCTTTCAGAGGACTGGACTCCAAGAGATTCCCCACATCAGAGGCTGGCTTTGGGGGACAAAGCAGGAAAGCCACAGCCTTTGCAGAAAGACTCGTTGACAGCAACAACCCTTATGTCGCCAAGTTTGAGGAATTTGCCTCATCTGTTGAGGAGTACGTCGATACCCATTTCGACTCAATCAAGCCATATGTTCCGGCGATTGGAAGGTTTCTGATTGTTGCCACATTTCTGGAAGACTCGGTGAGGATCTTCTCACAATGGGACGACCAGGTGTACTATCTAGCCACGTTCAGACATCTGTGGGTGTGGTTTGTGAAGCTTTTTCTGGTCTTCAACATCTCGTTGATGGTGAGTGCTTCCGTCATGATCATCACCAGAGTCAAAACCGAGATAGCCGCGTGTCTATTGACAGCGGTAGTGGTTTTCCAAGGCTTTATCTATGGCTTGTTCTTTGATCCTGTGTTCTTCTTCAGGAATATCAGTGTCGTAGGAGGGTTGTTGATAGCTCTGTCAGATTCCCTGGTGAGAGACAAGAGATTTTTGTCTATGCCAGGCTTGCCCATGGTGGAATCGAAGGACAACAAGAAATACTTCTTGCTCGCAGGAAGAATCATGCTGATTCTGTTGTTTTTGGTGTTTGCATTTAAGACCTCCTGGTCGTTCTTCAGGCTGTTTGTGGTTCTGGTGGGATTCTTTGCCTGTAGCGCTGTGGTTGTTGGCTACAAAACCAAATTCGCGGCTGTTCTTCTGGTGGTGCTATTCTCGATCTACAATATTTCCTCGAACCACTACTGGACATACGGCCAGAGGGATGCCAGACGTGACTATCTGAAGTATGAGTTCTTCCAGACACTGAGCATCGTTGGCGGGCTGCTGATCATCCTCAACACGGGTGCTGGTGAGCTGTCTCTGGATGAGAAGAAGAAGATCTATTGAACACTTCAATTCAACTGATTCCAATATAGTAGTTTCGAAGCCGTAGTCGTTGGTAAACTTTCACGAGTCCACTGGTTATTAATACAGATGTTTTGGTTGGTGCACTTCAATCAGTATTTGCCCCCACACCACTTCGATTCTACGTCACTTGATCCTTTCCTAATGCCTCAATACATCGCAGCTCCAATAGTGTTGATTCGACCATTAACGCAGCCATGTCCGAAGCAAACCAGCCAAGAGGAATCCTCAGAAATGCGCCTGACCGGCCTACCTACAAATCTCCGGAAGGGAAGACCGAGGTATCTGATATTGACCGCAAGAAGGTGATTGAGAATACCATGTTGAATGCCAAGTTGACTGCTGATTCCAAGGAGGCTAAGGCCATTCTTGCAGAAATTGCAGACAGAAAGAAGAACCCCTCGAATAGTCTCAATGCTGATCATCTGCAGTGGGATGAAAAGAATCTGTATCAGACAGAGCAAGAGAAGAACGCTACTATGAAAATAGATGAGCCCAAGACGCCATACCAAGGAGGCTTCGATCCCAACAACGATTACTATAGAACGGATAACGAGGACGATTTGGATGATCCGGGATTTACTCTGGGAGAGCCAGAAGTTCAGCTTTCAGAAGCACCCAAGATGGAGTCACTCAATGGAGGAACCATCATAAGGGATGAAACACAGCCGGAAGAGGAAGAAGAAGAAGGGGAAGAACAAGAGGAAGAACATGAAGAACCCGCTAACCTGTCGGCAGAAGAGAAACATAAAAGATTCGAGATGATGAGGAAACAGCATTACCATTCGAAGGGAAACGTGTTGCATCAACCGTTGCCAGCTGAAGATGAGGAGGAATAAGAGGAGAACGAGAAGAGTAATGCAGTGTTTGAGCTTCTACCGGGAAATCCTCGTTCAATCTAATCTGCAATATGTTTTTGGATAGTTTTTCGGCCTGTCCTACAATGTGTCCTTCGATGTGTCCTACGACATGTCCTACTGAAATTGCATTCCCAATTTCACCTATTTATTCCCTGTTTTCAAAATCATAAATCATTTGCCCTTCCTTGCTTTCGAAACAACTATTGCACTTGGAACTCTGTTGGACTTTCTCAGCTGCTCCATTTGCTTCAGCCGAGTCTCAATCTGAGCAGCTTCGGCGTCGTTGCCGGATGACATCTCCTGTTGTTCTAGCCTTGCAATTGAATCTGTATAATTGTGTTTCCAAGAAGCGTATTCTCTGTAAGACTTGAAAAACTTCGCACCAATGGAGTCCTGTTTGGTGATGTCAAATGTGGCCTGATCTTTGATGGCTTCGTTATCAACACATGACCAGACTCCACAGCGGTCGTAGATAACAGTGCCGTTGAGCTTCTCACATAGAGAACACTCCTCTCGCGTTGGAACGGCTTTGGAAGAGAGTTTTAGCCCAATCTCGGATTGGTGCTCCTTCTGGGGGACTTTCAGCAGATCCTCAAATGGGAAAAGATACTCCTGTATGATCTCCGGCAGCCACCTGCCCAGATAAAAGTGGTTCATGTTGATGAGAGATGTGTAGTGGTGCTCGGAATCCAAATTTGTAGGTTTCTTGGGGAAATGCGTGTAGAAGGAATTGGTCCTATCAGGGACCTCACCTCCTGTACGCCATATCTGCTCGAAGGTGTCGTTGTCTTTGGACATGTATTTTTCCAACCAAATTTTGACTCTCCTTTTGTTTCGACTCACCACGTTCCAGTACTCTGTATTTGTAGGAAGGGAATATGCTGGGGGTTGTTTCTGGAGCGCCTCGATCTCATCCTTGTGAACAGAGTCATCAGCTAACATCTCGTAAACAGCGACACTATATCCCTGTTAGACCAACCCTGAATTATAAGAGTTATGAGACTCCTGGAAGTGAAATTCTATCAACTATTCTCGATTCTTATCAAAGTTCACCTTTTATACAAAGCGTTAGACTAGTGTTTTGACGTACGATAAGTCAAAATAAATTTTAGCCCGACGTCGGCATCGCACATCGTGCATGCGTTAGTGGGGCACATTAAGAGGGGACAACAAACTCAGTAGGTGTGACAATAGCGGTAGGCACGATGAATTAAAACGTGGAAAAGTAAGCTTTTTGACATCAAATCGCGACAGCTGTGTCGCATTGAATATCAGCATGAATATTCGAAGATGACATTCAGACATGTCGTTCAACAGGTTATTACAGTAGATATTAACTATGGCAGTGTGACAGAACCCCATCTTTAAAGTTGGCCTCCTTTTCCATACGCAAGTCTCATACCAAATTGTTCAGGAGCCTCACTTGGCCAAGCGAGCCAAAATGCTCGTCATCTTCATAAACAAGCTCTTTTCAGCTGTTTGGAAACGGAAGAAATCCGAAGACTAGCACCAAACTGTCTTCTAGCAGAATTTGGGACTGCTGTTTCCCTGAGACACCACCCAGGATGCGACAGAAAGGAGCTTTATCTGTCTTCCAATATCCAAATCGGATTTTGTATCCAAATGCCAAAGTTATATCTCAAACGTTGCCTCCTCCGAGTCTGCATCGAAGAAAGACGCGAACGTCACCACAGTACCATACACAAGCAGACCACCCGAAATGGTGAGTACGGTTGCCACTTTCGTCAAAATGTGACAATGGTTTAAAATCAATGGAAAAGCAATACCTGTGGTGAGCAGGAATGAAGACAGAAACCTTCCTAGGTCAATGGCATATCCTGCAGCCTCGCTCATGAAGTCGTCATAGTTGTTTTCGAAATGCTGTGTTATCAGAATGGGCAAATGAGCAAATCCAAATATTATAACTGGAATTGAATGATTATATTAGTATTGCTATACCACAATTAGGTCCACAACAAGAATGTGTCACTTACCCGCAACCACTGGGAACCAATTGCCATAGATAGCACCCGCTAGCACTATTAAAAGGAATCCGGCAGCCAGCACACTGGACAATCCAATGATCTTCGTCAAAGGATTAATCTGAGGCATTGCAAGTACAATCTAGAAGCTGGCTGTTATAGTATGCCTCTGTGGTCTGTCTAAGCTACGTCTCCCCTTGATGCTTGGAAGTGATAAGCCTAGTCATGGTGACACTGTTGTAAGATGGCAGATTAAACATTGGCCCCTGTGCACGACCCTTTGCGGAGTGCGCGAAGAGCGTTGTTAAATGGAAGATTCCACGCCACCTGACAGTTGTCTCTCAAGATCTCTCTTTATTCACAGGGTTTCTGAAGCGTTATTGGTTTATAAGACAATTGGTCATCCAAATTACAAACATGGTAAGTTTGACTCATCCAATTGATTTCAGCCATGCAAAAGTCCAATTCTAATTTCCCCTCCAGTTCAGAAACAACTACGACAACGACTCGGTCACATACTCGCCAACGGGCCGTTTGTTCCAAGTAGAATATGCTCTGGAAGCCATAAAACAGGGCTCGGCCACCGTAGGTGTCAGGTCTGGTGATGCCGTTGTGCTTGTTGGATTGAAGCGTAATGCTGAAGAACTCGGCTCGTACCAGAAGAAGCTAATCAAAGTTGATGATCATTTAGTGGTTGGTCTTGCTGGCCTTGCCCCAGACGCCCGTGTGCTCTCCAACTTTCTGCGTCAGCAGGCGATGAACTCGAAGATGGTGTTTGATAGACCAATCTCTGTTTCCAAGGCTGCTTATACTCTGGCCGACAAGGCTCAGGAGAACACACAGAGCTACGGAAACAGACCCTATGGTGTCGGCCTCTTGATTGCGGGTGTTGATGACACATCTGCTCATCTTTACGAGTTTCAACCGAGTGGTTTGGTGACCGAGTACAACGCCTCGGCCATAGGAGCGAGATCCCAAGCAGCCAGAACCTACCTTGAGAGAAACTACGAAACCTTGGATACCACTGAGGACCAGGAGGTGATAAAGTTCGCCCTTCTAGCATTGAGAGAGACACTTGCTCAGGACAAGGAGTTGACTCAGCAGAACACAAGTGTTGCTATAGTCTCGAAGGGCTCCAAGCTCCGTCTCTACGAGGATGAGCAGGTGCAGCAGTTCTTAGATTTGCTGGACAGTACTGCTAACTCAAGGTCTAGAGGAAATGACGATGACAACGATGATGAGAAGGAGACTGGGGATGATGTCAAAACCGAAGAACCAGAAGCCGTGACCGAGCCCGAGCCTACAGTGGAAGGAGAGACCGGAGCTGCTGAAGGTGTTGCCTCAGAGGATAGAATGGATACTGATTGATGGTTGGTGTAAATTAGCATACTTACTAGCAATAATGGTTTTCGTGCGAAATGTGACATTCTTCGGTCAGAAGTGGTAGGTAGGAGCTAGCAGTTAGTTCGAGCTTATGGCCATGGGGTAAGAGTTCATAACTAATAAATATGACTAATTCACACGGTTAAAATTAAACACCAGTGCTAATTGCCGAAACCGTTAACTTTAGAAACGAGTTGAAAGTTCTTATCGACCTGGACAGTCAAAACAGTCTACTCCACCTCTTCAACTCTGCGATTCCGAGAATACAACGTTTATAGGATTCTCATAAACAACCTCCTCGCAATCCTCTTTGTCAACACCGTTTTCGTGGATCAATACCGCAAAGTCCAGGTGAGGTTCATCACCAAGAGCAACCATCGGCGCATGCCATGTACCCACTCCATAGGTCACAGACTGGTTGCCCTTGCAGGTAAAGGCATGGACTCGCGATTCGTCTGGAAGTCCAGTACGTTTGTCAGTTTCAGCACAAATCACCAGAAACGCAGTTTTCTCCTTGGATCTTCCCAATGGCAAGAACGTCTGGGTTGAAAACGGATGTCTTTCCAGAACCTTGGAGAGGTATCTCGACTCTCCAGTCTTATCAGTGGATAACAGATGCTTCGGAGGAGAACACCTAAAGATGTTCCAGTTGGCAGTAGCTACCTGGCCACTGGGTGCATTCGCATAATTGTTTGTTATAGGTGCGACTTTGTGGATTTTCACAGCTGTTCCCTGATTTGCCGAAGAGCTAGCCACATTGGCTACCTGGTGGTCTGCAGAAATGACGCTTCCAAATGGTGCAAACGACTCTGGAGTTAAAGGAGTTGCAATCACAGGCACCAAATTCTGAGCGTTGGATTCCTTGATCACGACCATTGTAGGCAATATTTTACAACAAAAATGCAAAAAGATATGAATTTGTGGACAGTATAAGACAAGCAAAACAAGTGAAAAATCGTAGAGATTTGGAGAGCTGCCTCCCCCGATAAGGATTTTGAATTTTTCAGCGCAGATAACCGTCGCATCGCAATAACGGGTTTTCTTTGCGATTGCTACACACCAACCATAAGCTCTGGTATAACAAAAAGGGATTTTTCCATTTGGTAATCAATATTTCCATAATTCGTCACAATGTCCTGGGAGCAATCGACCTTTAGCTTTTCACCCAGATCCAGAGGGTGCTATCTCGTTACTGAAGAGGTTTTGAAGAATTTGCCTCAAATCAAGTCTTACAAGGTTGGCATGGTTAACTTGTTTCTCCAACACACAAGTGCAGCTCTCACGTTGAACGAGAATTGGGACCCAGATGTGAGAACTGACATGACTACAGCTGTTAACCGAATTGTTCCTGAGGATGCCGAGTATATCCACACCGACGAGGGATCTGACGACATGCCTGGTCATGTGAAGTCTTCTTGTAAGTTTATGTCGCAGTACATTTCGAAGCCGTAAAACTAACTTTTTTTTAGTGTTTGGAGCCTCTCTATCGATTCCGATCACCAATGGAAGGTTGGCCACAGGAACGTGGCAGGGGATATGGTTGTGTGAGTTTAGGAACTACAGGCACACCAGAAGGGTGGTTGCCACCATCAACGGTGTGAAGGAGTAGAGCAACCAATAAGTTTTAAGGAGCTTTTTATTCATCAATTGTACCCGTGCAGATCAAACCATTGAAATAAACTAAGCCCAATTTACGCCAATTCAAATTTTGTTCACACAACGTAAACACTGCTGTACTTGATAAGTCTCCCCTTTTGCGGAGAGCTCATCGCATGGTTTTTCACCACATCTTTCTTTCCAAACACCGCATACATGGACGATTATAATTGGAATCATTGAACTGGAAACAGGGCAGATTGAATTATGGACTCGATCTCTCATCCTTTCGAGGGCAAATCAGCATTTGACGAGATCCCCATAGAGATATGGCATATCATTTGCAAGCATCTGGAACCAGCTCAGAAGTTCAACCTTTCGTTGGTTAACCGTCACATGAATTCTCTAATCTCCAACGACGAGTTGTGGTTTGAGGATGTTAGATCATTGTGGTATATATTCGATAATTCCAGCAAGTTTTCACCCTTGGCAGATTGGACTTGTCCCTCGTCAGGGTTCTACAAAGAGTATGCACGCAGACAGCGACAGGACGCGTACATAGAGTCCAGAATCGAACGTGCAATATCCTCGGGCAATTTTGGCGATTTCCCCAAGGAAATCCTGCATTTGGGAGAAATATGTGTTCCCGTTTTAGTGAGAATGCAAGATCACTATGGTCCCTCTTTTGCTGTTGAAAAAAAAGAAGGAGATCATACTAGGTTCTGCTATCCAGCAGAGTCCAAACGTCGGCATCTCGAGCGTAGATTGCAGTCCTTGACGAAAATATATGTGGCTTCACAAACATTGAGTATGGTACGCTTTAGGAGAGTGGGTGGGCTCGTTTTCGAGGCTTTTGAGAAGGAATCCTCGCAATGGGCAGGAAACATCACTGTTGAGGACATGATGATGGAGATATGTCACTTGGACCCCAACTACTATGAGCTTTTTGCTATTCGAAAACGGGTACTACGTCTTACGGTAGATAAGGTGAAGGCTCATGAAGAGTCTCATGCTGATGATACCGTGTCCACAGCTTCAAGAGTAAGACTAGTACATATGATTTTGCGGGATGTGATCAGAAGTCAGTGTGCCAACGTTGAAGGTTTTGGGGTTCCTTTGGATCTAGTGATTGACGACCATATGCTACTAAGATACTATTCTGGTGATGTTGAAGGGACTCCATATTGCCAATTGGCCGCAATCTCCGAGGTTTGTTGTGAACTTGGAATGAAAACCACCTTCGTGGGTCAATCTCTCTTTGTACGTGATCAAGGTTCAAGCCTTTGTTCGGTATTGCTCACACTTCAACAGCTGGAGATCCATGAGGTCAGACTTGAACAAGACACGCCTCAGAATAGCAGCTCTCAGGAATTGTCCCTCCCCTTAACGCAAGAAGTTACTCGTGAATTTTTACATCAATTTCTTGAACGAAACACAAACAATGCGCGAGAACCGGGCGGAAATTACGATTATTTTGCTGAGGACCATTACTTGAGCATCCCCCCAAGTCCAATGCCTTGGCGGGCACAACAGCGAAACGTGTGTGCCAATTACCATAATAACGAGAAAGACATGTTCCCGTTGATTGCTTTGTATATGTATGTGTCGCATGAGAAAAAGATGGTTGATCGTGAGGAGACCAAAGATCTGTTGTCAGCAGTCTCAAGTCGTTCTGAGCGGCTCTATCCACATCACCTCCAAACCATGCTTTCCATCATAAAAGACTATTCGGACCTCAAGGACTTGTCTGATGATGCCAAAGAACTGGGCCTCACAAACGATGCGTCGCTTTCGTTTCCTTTCTACTTCGAGTCATTCTCATCTTATACTAGTCTGGCCAATTATAAATTTGCCAGTGGCACCATTGTTCTCTACAAAGAGAGAGAATTGTGTGTGTATCTTGCACGTGCAGTTGATCGAACAAACTCTCCACACAGACTCGAAGATGTTCTCTTCTGCTACTCTTTATATGGCGAACTTCTAGAGGTACGCGAGACCTCATTGAGTCCTGCAAACAACATATCGGACGATTCAATACGCAAATTCGCAGAATTCGATGAGATCGGTGCTTATTTCGAAAAATTCGACTGGGATAAGCGTGTATTCGTCCCAAATCTGATTTTCCAGAAATTTATCGGAGACCGACTTGTTGAGATGCGATGAGCTTGGTGCCAAAAATTTTCTCATCCTGTGTAGCCTACGAATGTATCATAATATTTGAGTGTTTGCAACAAGGGTTAGTTTCAGGATATTTGTGCCATGGAAGCTGAATCTGACAAGCCCGAGTTTCTCCAAACAGCAGTGACAAATGGAGAGGTGCAAGTGAGGAAGAGTTCGGGGAAGATAAGAGTACGCAAAGGTCAACCTGAAGAGGAGTTCCAGGAACAGAAGAGGCAGTTTTGGAAAACGGGGCCAATCATTAATGAGCAAAATTGGCTTGTTACGAGTACTTCCAGCATTCTTGCAGAACAACAGAACCTCGATGATGGGGCAGACAATGATTTCCAGCTGGGTCAGCCAGAGACCGAAGATCAGTCTCCTTTGCTGAATATGAACAAGATCGAAAGAGACCGAGTGATACATGCGGTAGAAAGACTGTTTTATCTACGAAAGTTTGAGGAATGTCTTGATTTGTGCAATGTTCTCATTGGGACGAGTGTTATTTCGGGCAGAGAAGCCAAGGCGTATGGGAAGAACCTTGAAAGTATAGAAGATTTGAGGGCTGCATGTCTGCGAAACAGGGCAGATTAAACAAGGTGGTCAAGCGGTCTTCCTATTCCGTTTGTGAAGTGTATAGTACGCGTCAGATAATGAATTATGATATTTCGAATTGCGCAAATGTGTCTATGATACAGATATGACTGGTATTGAATCGTTTAAACTTTTTTTGTAGTTCAAACCATCTTTCGCCATACCCTGAGCTCTACCGCGCTCACATTCCTCTTTCTCATGGTTATGTCATCCTCCGAGTCGTCACCCGAATCATCTGACGAGTCTGCCAGCTCTACGATATGCTCTCCAGCGCGTTCCGGAGTATCGCTGAAAGTATTCAAGGATTCAGTCTGAGTCTCGTGGTTAATGATCCTACTGGACTTAGTCTCTTTCCTGAACTCATCCAGTACTCCCACCGATTTCGTCAATACATCAACCCTGTACAGCTTCTCGGCCTTGAGGAACACACCCAGACTAAGCACTTTCTCGATGGCTTTTCCCATTCCAATAACCGTAATAAACTTGGTGTTTCCAAAAGATTCCACTCCTCGTTTGCCTGTCTTTGCCGAGAGTTTATCGAGCATCTTTTCAACGTGTTTCACAGCTGATGTGAATGGCGTATCGCCTCGTATATAGAGAGCCCTGTTTATCTCTTGATACGAGAAACTCCTTGCAGAACCATGTTTCACCAACCTACCTTCAATACGCTCCAACTTTGGGGCTTTTTGTTTGGTTTTCATACTATTCCCATACTAATATCATACAAAGCAGGGAATGAATCAAAGTTTACATACACCAAGCATAGTGTGCTACGTGAAAAACTTGGAGATGCCCTGGCCTTTTATCTGGCAGCGAGTCTGGCATCGAATCTGCACCACCGAAGATACCTCTCTGTGTAGAATACCGAGCGAATAAGTAACACAAATCAACAAATAATAGCCATGAGTTTTTATGATTTATATCTCAAGCCTGAGACATCGAAAAAACAAATAACCAAAAGTGTTCAGCTGGTGCCACCGCCAGGATACACGGAGACTCCAAAGAAGGTGAAGGGAAGCAAGGACGCGGAGAGAATAGTGAAAAATTACGATCTGCAGAGACTAAAGATGCGCAAGGCATGGGAGATGGCGTATTCTCCCGCAAAGAACATTCCCATGAATTTGGTGATGATGTATTTCTCGCCCAATACCCTCCAATTGATCCCAATCATGATGACCCTCATGCTGTTTGTGAATCCCTTGAAAGAAATCTGGACGGTGAACCAAACCTTCAATGACTTAGACATAGGAGAAACCAACGAGGGAGGCTATGATCGTTTCCTCATGAAAGTTTTGTACACATTGTGTTCCCTCGGAACAATGGCAGTTGGAGTGTGGAAGCTTAATGGTATGGGTCTTATTCCTAATAGCTCGAGCGATTGGTTGGCGTGGGAGGCTCCTACGATTGGCCAAATTAGGTCGATTGTGATATAGTTCTGTTCTAAACTACAGTCTGAAAATAGCCGAATTTGCATTGTCATAATAGGATTTCATGTAGTTTAACAAGAGTTGGAGTCGCGATTTGCACAGTCCCCGTTTTGCATCCTCAAGACTGAATCTCTTTATTCTTTGAAAATGCTCTGTAATTCAACTTGAACCTGCCGGAGCCTGTAACAGACTGCAGCGTTGATATCGAGCCGTGTCCGTTTCCATGACCCTTAACGTGGTTGGTGCCAGATCCAGAGTCCGGTTGAGGAGAAGAAGGTAGCGAGTTGAGGTGCGTTTCCTGAAAAGTATCCAGCTTTTTCATGAATAAGATGGCTTCATCTGGCTTGATAGTGTTGAACTTCCTCATTCTTATAGAATCTTCTTTGAAACCATCTAGATCTCCCTCTCTCAATAGGTTGATCAATTGACGAAGACCCATGAACATGGATTGCAGCGACACAGAAGAGGTTGCCTCTTCGTTCTGGGCAATTTCTGGCTCCTCGGCATCGTTCAGGGAGTTTATGATGGACTCGATGTAAGTCACGTCACGATCAAAGTTGGCAATTGCTTCAGCGGTATAGAACGGACTTTCTTTGAGAAATGTCATGAAATGATCCGCCAACAAATCGAATGTTCTTATCAAAAGTAGTGACTTTATGTTGTGAGGTAAGTTGGAAAAAGTCGATGCAAACATCATCTGCAAGAACTGGCCAATATCCTGAACGAAATCAGTTGGATTTGTGTTCAACTGTTTGGTGTCCCAGTCCCATTCGGCGAAATCCATCAGATCGTTGACCTTGGTATCCACAAGTGCAAACAAGTTATCCTCGGTCTCCTTTCTGATCTCCTGGAACGCCTTATGTGACTTTAATTTGATAAGAGCACCTGTGGTTGAAGCAGAAGACGTCCTTACGTTGGCCAAGAAAGACTCGTCGGAATAGTTCAACTGTGCCTCAATCTCGTGAACGGAGTTCATGAAAAATTCCATGTTGATCAAGCTCTGCGATAACTCTTCCCTGATGGTGGAGTTGACTTTAGTCTTCAGATCCTTCAAAATGACATTAACAAGAGTATCGTCCAATGCTGACTCTATAATGACCAACACCTCGCTGTTTATGTCGGAGTAATACTTGTCCAGAAACACGTATATGTTCTTGATCAACTTCCTCAGCTCCACACATGTTGTTGGGTATATTGTAGAAAAGGGCAAAGTTTTTGGTACCTCATTGTATTTGAACGGATAGTAGCAAACTGCAACAACGTTCCTGTAGAACCTCTCACTATCCACATGGACAGGCATGAGATTGTCCTCGTTAGTGAGACGACCATACTCTCTCTCAAACTCCTTGGTTTTAATCGAAACAAAACTGCGGAAAACTGTCACAAGCACCTTGTACAGCGAAGAAACTTCGTAATCATAATCCTCCAAAATCTGGATGAAAATACCCAAGCTCTCTTTGGCATCTATCAGGGTTTCTTCGGTGGTGAGACTCCTCACATGGTTCAGTAATATTGGCACCAGCTTGGTCACTAACGAGTCATACATGTCCAAAGTGCTCTGTCTGGTTCTCAGTTGGTATTCGGTGGAAGAGTTCACCACTTTGTCCATTATGAGAAATCCTGCCAGTTGCTGCAAGAAGATAGTCAAAGCCTTGCTGTTTTTGAACGCAGACTGCACAGATTGCTTACCATAACCGTTCGCGTTGATGTCGTCCATCGGAATCTGGCTTAGCAACCTTTCCCTTTTCAAATTCCACTCTTTATTGTAATCGTCACGCAATTTCTCAGATTCCTCCAAAGTCTGGAAAACAATTATCGCATTGTATACTGGAGTCAAATCAATCTTCACCGAGCGATTCCGCAGCGGGTCAAACGACTTGAAAACCTCAGATCTCAGGCATCTCTCTATGGATGAGTTTATGCGGTATGTCTTCAACGATGGGTCATCTGCCTTCTGCCTCTTCCAGTCGTCATTAAGCTCAATCATGTTCTCGAAAAGAGCGCGACCGATGTGAGGCCAATTCTTCTCAATATCATTCTTGAGCCAGTTACTCAACGAGGAGAACGAGCTCTCCTGGATCAAATTGCGTAACGATGGAATCGAATTGAAGATCCTCTTGGTGAACTCAAAATTCTCGATCTCTGGCAAATGCACATTCGACAAATCTTCTAGTTTCTTGAGGGCATTGTAGTAGTTCTCCTGCTTGATCAGATCAACGATTTTGTTTGTGCGATCCAGTACTTCCAGACACGAGTTGAGAATGTATGTGGTTTCGTTTATCTTGCTGTGTAATTTTTTGTAACTCACCAGTATCTTTTTTTTCTCCGATAGCTCTAGACCTGTGCTGCTGAGGCGCTGGCTCACGCTTTGCAAATGCTGCTGTATATCAGCCGAGCGATCCTGGACTTTGCTTATACTTTCCACCGAAGCGAGAATGTCATCGGCACTCTTGAAAGAAAGAGATTGCAATTCCTCTTCGCGTATTCTGGTCGTGTCATCAAGTTCGTTTATGAAATCTTCCAGGGTACCAGATTTCAGTGCCGTTTTCATCAACGGAACCAGCTGATCCAGGTAGTTCTCTGAATTGAGGGAATACTGTATCAAAGATGAGTTCACCCCCGCCATCGGGAGGTCAGGATTTTCGTGATCGCCAATTCTCTGTGTCATATCTGTTGATATTTTTTCTGATTGGTCAATGATGGTTGTAAGAGATGTCCTGGATCATTAACGGTGTCTTGTAACGAAGATCTTGAACAAGCCCGATTGTATGCCTTCTCGAGAATTTTGGAATTTCACAATCAAATTGTCGTTTGTTCACCAATTTTCGATATCCTGTCAGGCGCAATCTCAGAGATCTCTAATACGACCCCGACACCAATTATTCCTGGAATGTCCTCGTGTTCTCCCTGGAACAAGGCAAAACGCCATAATGGGGCCGAGCAGTGTTCCTGCGCGTAGTGTACTCACTGGTTGTGTGGGGCACTACCGTGTATTGATGCGAACGGGATCACCAAAATTGTCATTATTTCAAGAATATCTATAATTTTACAAAAAAGTACTCAAAAAATTTGGAGATTGTACAGTTGGATAACGTTTGTGAATCATTTGCAAGATACAAGTTCTCGAAGCTCACGTGTTTCAGTCCCAAAACTTCTATAAAAAGAACATTCATAGCCTTACATACATCCAAAGTTTCAGCATGTCATTTGTGAATCAGGTTCTTATCGTCGGTCTAGATGGCAGCGGTCAGAGTACGCTCGTTAAGGATCTCTTTGGTCGCGGACACCATGAGTCACATGACGGTTCTGTCCACAAGGCAATTGGGTTGGTGACGAAGTATTACAGTTCAGAAATAGATATTTGGACAGATGCTTATGAGAAGGGCAGTTTCGACCAATGGGCAAATGAGTTCCTATCTGAGGAGGCAAAACCAATGAGGGAAAGTTTGAACGGTATAATATTTACGTTCGATTTTGAAGAGGAGGTAAGTTATGCTTGATTTGACTGAAATCATCGCTTTTATGGTAATTTTCACTAACAACTTAGCTGGGCGAAATCGACCAGGTTATAGGTCATTTGGAGAGAATCACTGAGTCGCTGGACGAACTCTCAGGAGAAGAAGACTACAACGGGTGGTCGGGATTCAAAGCGGCAGTGGTATCAGGAATACCAGAACAGAGTGAATTCGAGGGTTACGACGATCTCGAATACAGGTTCCAGCTTGCTGGGTTCGAGCTGGTGAACTATGCTTGCAGTGCCAGAAACGAGTTTGGCGAAAAAGTTGGAAAGGAGAGGCTGAGAGAGATATTCGAGACATGTGAATGGACGCAAATGGAAAGTGGATCTAAAGATGATTCCGAGGAGGTTTCAGGTGAAGATATCGGTCAGAAACCAGAAGATCTCGATAAGGTCTTCCAAATGGCCCTAGCTGCCAGGACTCAGGCTGCGCAAGTCACAAATAAAGAAGAAAAGGAGAAGCTGGTTAATGCCAAATTGACAGAGATAATGAACATATTGTGAAAAATGAATAAACGGTAATTAGCACGAACGAACAGATAAAGACCACACGGCTAATTTTCATCTAATGGCTAATCTTTCATGTAAGGCTGGTGGCTAGTCATCGCCGATTTCCGTAATCGGCTCGGCAGATATTTCAGGAACTTTAACATTACACTCTTCATATCAACTCGCAAGTATATCCTTCGAAAGTCTCAAAACAACCAAAAAACAAAACAAATTATGATTAGATCAGCAATAATATCTCCTTCACTGAGGTTGGCCCCAGTTGGAAGACTCCAACGGATATGTGGAGATGTGAGATATCACTCGGTTAAACCGTTCAAACCGCAATCTCAACTGGTTAGTAGCTACTCTGAAAAATTCGCATTTGAGCGATTCTTGACTCGCTTTTTACTAACCGATCAATTCAGTATGTTCATTGCATGGACGGCAGGTATTTCATCTCCTTCAGCAAAAAGTCTGCGTTGACTCCATTGGGCCAAATCAGCAACCGCAGTTCCCTGGACGAGGCCAGCTCCAAAGATGTATCCAACTCCGAGTTCACTGAAAACAAGCAGTTTATGAAGCTTCTACAAGAGACCGTAGCGGAGCATATTCACAACGATTTTGCATATATAATTGAGGCTGGTGCGGCGCCTTCGTCGTATGTGCCCATCTACGACTTCAGATCTCCACCTTCGTACGGAAGGGCCACAGACGCAGACGGTGCTCTGGGATACGTGAGAGCTGACGAAAGCGGGAAAATCATGCCTGGATCATACGAGTCAAACTACTCTTATAGGCCGCTGTCGGATCCATATGGATTCCTGAAGCTGAGTGATCATATATACGAGAAGTTACTGGAGAGACTGGAGAAGTGAAGATAACGCGAAAATGGCCATTCACAAGGTTATACATTATATATCTAAAAAGTCCTCCTCCACATTAATGAACGATGACTGCTGTCTGTGTGGCTCAACCATCAGGGACAGTGCAAGCTTGATATGCTGAATGATCTGCTTAAACACAGAGTCGGTGGGCTTACCCAAACGAGCCAATAAAGCTTTGTTCAGATCATTCAGGACCTTTTGCTTTTGCACAGAGTCCAGCAAGTACCAATGAGATGAGTCCTTAGGGTTTTCGAATGCTAGCAGACTGGAGATATCGTGTAGATAAGACACCAGAGACTCGTTGTGCTCGTACTGCTCCTGTAGATATCTGCCGTATTCGGCTGCTTGGAGTATCAACTGCTCCTTCTGAGATGATTTGGTGCTCTCTGATATCATGTTCAGGAGTTTCAAACATTGAAGCTCAAACTTGACGCTTTCGTTTTCCTCCAATGCATGTGGGTATTTCTCGTCAATCATCTCCAGTGCGTCATCAACGTGGCCGTCCAGAATAAGTCTTCTGATGTTCTGCCTGTTGAGGGTGTCGTCTCCAATGCAAACGTCTTGGTTCACATCAGTCATGACCGCGTCATTGGAATGGCCCTCGAAAATGTCCCGTTCCAGCTGCAAGTCCTCTGCAAACGCCTTAGCACTATCGTTGTATCCCTTGTGATCGAAATACGATTCGATAAACCCGTTCAACACCGTCGATATTTCATCGTCAGATATCGTGTGTTTCCCTGCCAGTGGAGTAGAGAGCACCTTCTTCGTGTAAGGATTATCGGGAATCACAGAAGCAAGAGTGCTAGGGACAACGCTGTAATCTGGGAGCACAGCCACAGGAACCGTGAACAGGTTGATATCGTGAAATATCTTATTTTTGAAGGTTTGAACGTAGCTGTCAATGTCAAAAACAAAATTTTCAGTAGTAGAAAACCCAAAGTTAGTTTTCACCGAGTTGAAATCGCCCATTCCTATGATAGGTATCAAATGTCCGTTCTTGATTCTCGAAAATGCCTCCCCCAGGTAGATTCCGTTTTTGGTGTAAAATATCGTATGCGTCATGAAGTTGACACCACAGCCAATGATGTCCCCGTTGCCGAACTTGGCGCCAAACTTGCTGTGGACACCGTTCTGATTGCTGATAATCTTTCCATCCTTCCCGTTATAGCCAAACGTTCCTGCTTCGTGTCCCGGAAGGTTGGTAATCACCTCGTCACCCGTGTTCATCATGAACCCAATTGACACCTCTGCATTAGCACCTCCAGACGTAATCTCAACCTCATAGTAGTAAACACCGTAGCCCATTGCCACTCCGTGATTCGCCTTGGTGGAGAAGTATTTCCCGGTTCCAGAAGATGGTATGCGAACAGTAGCTCCTAGAACAGAGTTGCTTCTCTTCTTGGTGGAAAGCACAGTTCCGTCTGGAGATGCCTCGAACGAACTGTTGGGAGGAATCACCCACGAGGTGGGCAGTGGAATCCTCCATTTCTTGTCTATTTCCTGGCTGGTCAGAGCAAGGTATATAGGTGGCTCTACGGGGGCATCGATCACACCATCGTCGTTGGATTCAGAAAGCGTCTTCTGATACGAATTGTCCTCGTTGGTGTTTTGAGTAGCAGGAACTACTCTTTCCCGGAAGACCTTGGCAAGTTCATCGGTGTACTCTTCATCCTTAGCAAACAGCTGAGGTTCCACTCCCAGAACACCAAGGGTAGAAAGTCGTGAAACAAATTTCTCTTTCTTGTCTTTGGCAACGGCAGCAACCGTGCTATTTTTGAGGATTTCCTCTTGTCGACGACGACCCAGTTCGGTCTTCAGCAAATACGTTGGTAGTCGCAGTCTGCATTGGGGTTAGTGGTGGGGATTGGAGGACGGCCAGTATGGGTCAATCAGACCCGCAAAATCACTTACAAAGATGTCTCTGGTTTGTCAGAGTGACTTAATTCCTGACTCATTTTATCCAAGATCTGCTTGAGTCGCAAATTTAGTAAAACTGGATACGGTGTAAGACAAGAGAGATTTAACCTTGTGACGTTTACGGGGGAGCATGCTCTGCCAAAATGTATCGTGTCAGAGATACGTGAGCTTTAGACGCGCTTCTGTACCAGCATGACTTACTGAAAACATTACGGTTGGAGATATGAGTTAGTGAGACTCAGACTTTGCCCGGAACCAAATGTACTGAGTCTTTTGATGACTTTCCCTATGAGCGTAAGACATCGAAATCAGTGTCAACTGAGAATTTTTTTGCAAATGGCCTCGGTATTTGGTTCCTTTGCCTTTAGTACTGCTGAAATTTCACTACAAGCTGTTTTGATTCGTTGAAGAATTCATTTTCCCGTATAAAACCGATCTCTAGAGATCAAGCGAGGCTTGCCCCACGGTTGGCTCCATTAAGACAGAAACCAACACATTATCCCTATGGCAAAGCGCCAACAAAACGTCAGCACGTCAGAAATAGCAAAAGAAAAAGGCGATATAAAAATGTAAAAAACAAAAAAGTCATGCGGTAATAACATAGATGCAGTTGATGCAATTGGTACAGGTTTCTAGGAAACGAGTGAAAGACTTTTCAAGCAAGTCCCATCCGTTTAATAACGGTAGTGGTCAGCCTTGAATGGACCTTCTTTTGGAACATCCAAGTACTCGGATTGGACACTCGACAACTTGGAGAGCTTCACTCCCAAGTGTTCCAAGTGGCATCTAGCAACGGTCTCGTCCAAGATCTTTGGCAAGAGGTGGACACCAATATCGAATGGGCCAGACTTCTCGAACTCGACGAAGGTGGATCTGAACTCAGCGTCGTTGGCCTTGTACAGGGCGATCTGGGCCAAAACTTGGTTGGAGAACGAACAGGACATGACGAACGAGGCATGACCAGTAGCACATCCCAAGTTGACCAATCTACCCTCAGCCAACAAGATGACGTGACGGCCGCTGGCCAACAAGTAACGGTCGACTTGTGGCTTGATGTTAACAACGTCCTTAGCGTTTGTCTTCAACCAAGCAACGTCGATCTCGATGTCAAAGTGACCAATGTTGCAGACAATGGCATCCTCTGGCATCTGGATGAAGTGCTCACCAGTGATGATGTCACGACAACCGGTGGTGGTGACAAAGACTTGACCGATAGGAGCAGCGTCCTCCATGGTCAAAACCTGGTAGCCCTCAACGGCAGCCTGCAAGGCGTTGATAGGGTCAACTTCGGTGACGATAACTCTGGCACCCATTCCTCTCAGGGCCATGGCACATCCC
Organism: Kuraishia capsulata CBS 1993; assembly: GCF_000576695.1. Lineage (NCBI taxonomy): Eukaryota > Fungi > Ascomycota > Pichiomycetes > Pichiales > Pichiaceae > Kuraishia > Kuraishia capsulata. Next base: position 756,498 of record NW_019172956.1, read on the forward strand.
TTACCAACATCACCGAATCCGGCAACAACGGCAACCTTACCGGCCAACATAACGTCGGTGGCACGCTTGATTCCGTCGATCAAAGACTCACGGCATCCGTAAAGGTTGTCAAACTTGGACTTGGTGACGGAGTCGTTGACATTGATGGCTGGAACCTTCAACTTTCCTTCCTTCAAAGCCTTGTACAAGTGGTGGACACCAGTGGTGGTCTCCTCGGACAAACCGTAACAGCCCTCAAGCATCTCAGGGTACTTCTCGTGAACCAAAGAGGTCAAGTCTCCACCGTCATCCAAGATCAAGTTCAACTTCTTTCCATCCTTGAAAGAGTACAATTGTTGCTCAATACACCACAAGTACTCCTCCTCGGTCTCACCCTTCCAGGCAAAGACTGGGACACCGGCAGCGGCAATGGCAGCGGCAGCGTGGTCTTGGGTGGAGAAGATGTTACAGGACGACCAGGTCACCTCGGCACCAAGAGCAACAAGGGTCTCAATCAAGACGGCGGTCTGGATGGTCATGTGAAGACATCCGGCAATTCTGGCACCCTTCAAAGGCTGGGATGGTCCGTACTTCTTTCTGATGTACATGAGACCGGGCATCTCGTTCTCGGACAATTCGATGTCCTTACGACCGAAAGCGGCCAAGGAGATGTCGGCAACCTTGTAGTTAGAAGCTGGAGAGGACATTGTGTTGGATTTTTTGTTGAATTTAAAGATACAACAAAGCGTTGGAAAAGAAGAAAAGAAGAAGAGAAAGTTTTGAAGTTAACGGGAACGAGAACGAGAACGTGGTGGAAAACAAAATTTACACTGAAAAATTTTGTTGGTTGATCAACACACGACTTAGTCAAGATAAAGCCAACGTCTCCAATTTTGTTGCCTATTTTGGCGTTTTTGCAAGAAGAAATGCTCTTTTACTCTGAAATTATATTAGATGTAGTATCTTGTGCCAATAAGTTGCAAAAAAACCAATCGGTTCAGGTTATGGACAAGTTTTATCTGTCTGGATCTCGTGCTTCTGCCAGATCTAAGGCGCATGTGAATACCACGAATTACATAAGCAAAACTACTTTTCTCCAAATTTAATCCTTGAGAGCTCCAAACTCTATTATTATATTTCGACCTATATAAAAATCGAGCCTGAGTTGAAGACTTGAGAATTAAAAAAAAAATAAAGATTCCGATGCCGGGAATCGAACCCGGATCTGGACGGTGAGAGCGTCCTGTGATAGCCATTACACTACATCGGATTTTCTTGTTAAGTGTTTAAACTGGGTCCATTATATTCAGACAAAAAATTCATTTGGTTCTAAAAACACATTCAAAATATGAAATCCATGCCTGGAAAGTTAGGCATAGTATTTTTCAACACCCATAAGTATATGCTACCAATTGCCGAGTTTGTGTGATGGTTCGCTCGGTCTTCCAGAGGTAGGCCCTGGTATTGAGTCGAACTACGAATGCTACGATCTTCTGAGTTCGAAATTACACATATACGATATTAAAGAGGTTATTATACAGCTTCATTCAGAATCATTCAGCTTGGTGGGTCCGATTGTTCGTTCACCATTTCCCTATTCTGAAGAGATATTGACTTCGTCATGTTGTTCACCTTGTAGACACCAACGAGCTGTTTCGCCAACTCGAACATGTTGTTTCTCAAAGAGATGACAATGAACTGAGCATTCTTCGTTCGATCCTTGATATAGTTTGCAACAATGCTGACATTCCTGAAATCAAGAGCGGCATCGATCTCGTCCATCACGTACAAGGGAGTGGGCTTATAACGATGCAACGAGAAGACCAACGCCAAGGACGAAAGTGTCTTCTCACCACCCGACAAGTTAGAGATGTTCTTCCAGGACTTTTTCGGAGGCATGACACTGAACAGGATTCCTTCGCTAAATGGGTCCAGAGAATCCACAAGCTCCAGCTCTGCGTTACCACCCATCGTGATCATCTGGTACATCTCCTTCAGTGTCATGGAGATGGTGTGAAAACCAGCCATAAACTCCGTGTACCTCTTCTTCTTTAACGTTTCTGCAAGCTCAACTTCTCTCTCCCTTTCAGAAACAGCATTGTTCAAATCAGACTTTCTCGAATTGTACTCCCTGTATCTTCTGCTATACTCCTGCAAAACGTCAAGATCCACTTTGACGTCTTCCATGTAGTCTTCCAGATTGGCAATTTTGGCTTCCACATCGTCAATTTTGATGTCATCTATCTCGTCAGGAGTAAGTCTGGAGAGAATACCCGACTGATCAATCTCGTTGCGTGCCTCATCCTTCTCTTCCAGCCATTCAAGCTCATTTTCATCAAAAGTTCGAATCTCAAAACTATCCAACTCTTCTTGAATTGTGCCCAACTTTTTGACCACACTTTTCAAGTATCCCTGATGCTTTTCCAACTTGTTTTCAATCTCGATCTGTCCTGAGCGAAGCTCAGCGAGCCGTTTTTCCTTGAGATCCAACTCTTCTCCCGTCTTCTCAATACTGGAAATAACATCCTCCCGTTCTCCCTGGAGACTACCAATTTGAGCCTCCAAGGCCACAAACTCAGAGTCGTTCTCCGCATTTGAAGAAGTGAGTTTGTCACTCTCCGACTCACAGTCCTCGATATCCTTTTTGTATGAAGCTGCAGCTTTGGCGAGTCTTGTCAGATCACCAGCCAGTTTCTTAAGCTGGGTCTTATGTGATTGGAACTGCTTCTGCACAATCTCTTTCTTTTGAAGAGCAGAATCAACTTTGGAGTGCAGCATACGCAATTTCACACCACCAACATCCATAATTTTGTTCTCCACTTCCTTGATTTCCTGCTCGATTTTAGCTGCTCCAGCCTTCAGCTCCTCTCTTTCAACCCTCAAAGTGGCCAGTTTAGACTCTGTTTGCGAAATAGCTTCATCAATTTCAGAAGAATTGGAGGTGTTTCTGATAATTTCTTGAGCAGTGCGCTGAAGGGCCTGGATCTCAGTAGCTATAGCATCGGCATCCATAGAAAGTTTCGCGAGCTCGGTCTCGATCTCAGGCTTACGTTCTTCCAGATCGCGCAAGTGTGTCACCATTTGATCATAGACGTCCTCGGCTTGCTTGACAAATGCTTCCTTATCGTTGAGAGTCTTCTCCAACTGTTCAATTTCTGCTTCTGAAATGTTTCCAGCATTCGAAGACTTCATACCACCCTTGTTCACAAAATCTCCACCACCGGAGAGAGTACCAGACACATCGATGACTTTGCCATCTATCGTGACAACTCTCCATCTCCTCGCTCCATACGCCACGCTTTTGGCTTCTTCCAGGTTGGCAGCAACTAGCGTGTCTCCCAGGGAATCATAAAATGCTGGCGCAAACTTGGAATCAACAGGCTTGACCAAATCAAAAAGCCTGGGAACATTACGTGGTGTTTGAATAGGATTCATGTTTCCACGCCTCAGTTCGTCCAACACCAGAAACCTTCCGTATCCCAGGTTATTGTTTCTGAGATATTCCAGACATTGCCTACCAGTTTGAACAGTTTGCACAACCATAGAGTCCAAACCAGGACAAGCAGTGGAGATCGCAACATCGTATTTCTCATCTATTGCCCCCAAGTCTCCCAGTCTGCCGTAGAAACCTTCGATTCTGCCTGTTTGTTTAAGTCTTCCAAGAGCAGTCAACACTTTGCTTTTATTCTGATCGCTCGACAAATTGTTTCTTGCCTCAGAAACTTTCTGTCTCAGCGTTGATGCTTCGCTGTGAAATTCTTCCAGCTTTCTGCTGGCGTTCTCTACAGAGAATTTTCCCTGTTTGATTTTTGAAGGCAGACCTTTGTTCTCTTCTCTAAGCTCCAAAGCCTGGCGCTTCTTATCTTTCCCTTGGGTGATCAGCGCCTCAATTTGTTCCTGAATTCTAGCAAGCTCTGTGGCGCTCTCGTTCTTCTTTCTGACCAGCATTTCCAGTTCCGACTGTAGAACAGCTATCTGGCTATCTTTGGAGTTCAGCTTTTCAATCCAGGGCTCCAAAACTTCCTTCAATTCCTCAACCTCGAGGGTAAACGCTTGCGTCTTATCCGCCAATTCAAGTCTGGCACTCTCCAGTTCTTCCTTCTCCTTTGCAAGTTGCTTATCCAAAGAGTTCAGCTGAGACTGGAAGTCTTCCTGCTCCTTCTCAATTTGAGCAGTGTTGGCTTCCGCTTCTCTCACAGACTGCTCGTTTGAAGCCAGCGACTTCGAGGCCTTTTTTTTCTTGGTTTCTAAGTGTTTCAGCTTCTCATCCAAAGACATCTTTTCCCTCTGTATTTGCCTATAGGATTTTTCAAGGGAGCTGACCTGCTTGGTGAGCTTTTCGAGACTTTGCTTCAGGCCATGGTGTTCTTCGATCATATCTTTGATTTCTTGCTCATATTCCTGGGTCTCAGTTCGTTCCTGGTTCAACTTGTCAGCAAGTCCGCTGACTGTTTCCTCAACCGTCGTTTGCTCCTTCGAATATTTGGCTTGTTCGTACTGCAGCTGTATCGAGCGATAGTGCAAAAGCTCTTTTTCCTTTTTCAGAAATTCAAGTGCACCATCTTTTTTGTCTTCGAGAGCCGACTTTTCGTCTTCAACAATCTTAAATCTGCCCTCTTTTTCTCGACACACTTCGTTGAGCTCTGCGGCTCTTCCCAGACTCTGTTCTATGGAGCCCTTGTAATCGGCAGTGCCGATGATATCCTCAAGATACTCCAGCAGTCCATCATCACCTCCATTTTCGGCCTTTGGTTTCATCTGGGCGATGCTCTCGACTTCACCTTGGAGGATCAGGAATCTCTTGTGATCCAGATCGATACCCTTATCTCTGAGCATCTTCGTCACTATGGAATACGTACTCTCCATGTTGTTGATGTAGTACTTTGAGCCGTTGTTCTTGAATGCTCTTCTGGACACAAGCAGCGTGGAATCCGCGATATCGCTGCTGGTAGCATCTTCGTTGTCCACAACCAGCTTGAAGTATATATCTACAGCACAGAATTCCAGGTTAGGAAAATTCTCAGACTTGTGAATCAACTCACTCAGCTTGCTCTGTCTCATCTTCGTAGCTCTGAAACCAAAAACAAATAATAAAGAGTCGATCACGTTGGACTTTCCAGATCCGTTGGGTCCAACAACTGCACTGAAAGACGCGTCAAAAGGCCCAATAGTTTGCTTCCCAGCATAAGACTTGAAATTCGTGAGAACCAATTTATCTATCACCAGTCTCTCTGCTGGCTTGGTCTCTGCTGGCAGTTGTTGTTCTTGTTCAACTTCAACTTCCGTCTCCATTGTGGTTGCGCACTGATCTGGTTGCGCAATCGGCTGAAGAGAGGCGACTTGGATTTCATTGGCAGTATCAAAAGAGACATCTTCATCAGAAAATTCTTGCTCGACTGCATTAGTATCGACAGACTCCAAGTTAGCGACGCTATCGTTCCTGCTGATATTCTCCTTTTCATCTTCACTCAGACTGGGCCTCACCTCTTTCCGGCCCTTGGCTCTGGAACTTCTCACGTTCTGATGTGATTCTGATAATGCCTTCATCAGAATTGTGAGATCAAAATCGGTTTTCCAAATTATAATGGCCCTGGATAATCACGAAGTTAGAGATTTAATTTAAGCAGGTAAACACGCCTAGAACCGTAAACACAAGACTTGGGGAGGGACACGCTTCCAAACTTTGCACGCACACGACGAAAGACATAATTGTCTACATGAGCTAAAGCACACCAAAAAGATTATTGTTCTAATCAAAAAATGATTCGAAGATTTTGAATGCAAAAAATGAAGGTAAAAAAGGCAAAAAAATAGAAGATTTGATTTCGCCCAGGATCGAACTGGGGACGTTCTGCGTGTTAAGCAGATGCCATAACCAACTAGACCACGAAACCATTTCTTGATCAAAAAACTCTTCAGGACGTACAGATTGGCTCAGAAAGCTCGAAATGGTTAGCACACACAAAAAGTGTGCTCTTTTCAACGGCCGGTGGACTGTCCTACTGGTGAAATGATATTTTTGTTACAACATTTTGTAGTCATAACTTTAGCTTGAGCTGAATATCTACTCAAATCCTCAAACGCATGTGCCTGTCGTGGGTTTTAGTCGCAACCTGCCAATACCTAGAGTCGTGCCCAAACTGCGTGTACAGCTCATTTCATTGAAGTTCACGAGCGAGACCTTCTCATTACAGAGGGATAAACCTAACATCTACACCCTAATCCATCAGCAGGCCTTGGTCATTTGATCTTCCTAATCTGCGCGGCGAATTGTTAATGTCTTCAGAGCTGATTGCTTTCAGCCATGAATAACAACGGTTACGGATATAACCCCCAACGACAGCAAGTGCCTCCTCAGGCTAATCAGGGCCCAGGGAACATGAACATCCAAATGCTTCAACAGCAATTGGCTGCGTTATCGCCTCAAGAACGCGAGCAGATCTTGAGAATGCACCCACAACTTGCTGGTCTCTTGCAACACGCTCGGAGAGCGCAGCAACAGCAACCACCACAGCAACCTCAACAGTCCCAACAGAGATCCATGAATGCAAACATTGTGCCTCAGCAAATGGGCAACCAGGGAATGCCATACCAGCAGAACCCTCAGGGTAACACCATGGACTTATTGAACAGACAGCAGCAACAACAGCATCAAGCAGCGCAGCGAGTGTCGAGTTTTGTTCCTCAAGGAATGCCACAGGCACGAAACACCACCCCAATTTCAAATGCAGACAAAAGAAGGAAAACTTCAGTGCAGCCACCAATTGGGATCTCACCAGTGGAAGCCTCTGCTACTGCTGAAAGAGTGGCCTCGCTTCACCATTGGTCAGACAAGCTCAAGGCGGATGGAAAGGAAGTTCCTCTTGATGTGCTATTGTATGAGCAGATCATAGACAGGGACCACAACTACCAAAAGCTGTTGGCAAAGGAAACACAGACTGTGGTGGGATCTCAGAACCGAGCATTGCTTGCGAGGCTGGTATCTGACCTCAAATACTACTCCAATCTAAAGGTTTCCAGATTGAAAACCATTCAGGACCAAAGCGCAGGACGTTTGAGTGAAAGTATATGGGGTGAGGGGTACCAGGGCTACGGAAACGGCTTTACCAGCCGAGGAACTACGCATATTGTTCTTCCGCACCAGCGGAAAAGCGCGCCAAAAGTGCGGGAGCACTATATCAGCGTGGCAGACATGGAGAAGCAGGCAGAGTCTGTATCCGAGCTGGTTCCGATCAGACTGGAATTTGACATCGAAAGAGACAAGTTCAAGCTTAGTGACACCTTTCTTTGGGATATCAATGACAGATCGGTCAGCATAGAGACTTTCGTGGCTCATCTGGTGCATGACTACAACTTCAAGAAGAACGTCTATTCGGAGGCGATTGTGGCAAGCATTAAGGAGCAACTTAACGAGTATCGTCCGATGGTATATCCCCCTTCTAACTACTCCAGGCTGAAGTCTGAGCAAAGACCTCTGGCAGATGTGAGGATTCCCATCAAGTTAGAAATCACCATTGGAAACAACCAACTGGTCGACCAATTCGAGTGGGACATCAACAACTCCGACAATGATCCCGAAGAGTTTTCACGTGTGCTTTGCGAAGAGATGGGATTACCAGGAGAGTTCTTGTCTGCTATATCCCATTCTATTCGTGAGCAATCCCAGATGTTCGTGAGGTCTCTCTATCTTGTGGGGTATTTGTTTGATGGATCATCCGTGGAGGAGGAAGAGATCAGAAGACTGTTGAAGCTTCCTATCAATACGTCAAACATCAGAAGGCCAAGATACCTTCTCTCCGACTACACTCCGCAGCTGAGCGAGTTGTCAGTCACAGAGATGGAGAGATTGGACAAAGACAAAGAGAGGGAGGCGAGAAGGAAGAGAAGAGGACAAGGCAGAACAGGTCGCAGAAATGGCCCCACATTGCCTGATCTGACAGACGTACCAAAGACTTACAGAACGCCAGTGCCCAGTTCCGTTTTGCCTGGTGGAGTTGATCTTGGTCCTCCAGCAGATGCCTACGAAGAGACAGTTGTTGACATAGAGACCCCCCAAGACCAGCTCGAGGCCTTCAAGGAAAAGATGGAGAAGGACAGACTGGAAAGACAGGCTCTCATGGAGAAACAGTACGGATCATCCATAACCGGCTACGCTTCCGAGAATGTCCGGCCCGAGGTTATCTTGTCGCATCAATATGGCTCTTCGTTGAATGTGAAAATCAAATTTCACAAGAAACGTTGAACCATTGTACTTTAAATTTGTATAACTAATGAAATGTTAGATAGTTGAATTTATTTCCATTTCTTGACATGAATTTGAGGCTATTACCCCTTTGGGATAAATGGTTTACCCACGACAACATCTGCGCCTCCCAAGAAGAGCTTTCTGGCAAGACTGTCCTTAAGCTCTACTAACAACCAAGCATTCCACCCATTATACAGGAATATATTAGAAAAGACCTCGGTTTTGTGCTGGGTTGGACCTCGTTGTTTGTGTTGCATTTTTCGGCCGACTTATCATGAGCAGGTACCAAAAAGTGAGTAACCCCAAGGCCACCTGGCCCCCTCTCTCTAGCATAGCGTTTGTTACTAACTTCCTCAAGATACGGAATTCCTCAGATGAATCCGACGTTCACTTTGATCGTGATATCGAGCTGAGTGTCATAAATGACAGTTCCCACAGTTCGGAGCGGGAAAACTTTTTGTTGTCTTCATTCAACGAAGACGAGGACATCACGAATAAGCTTAACAATTCTGATGCTGAGAACCATTTTTTCCACGAAAGTGATGATGAGAATTCTCCTGAAGACACAAGACTTACGAATAACGAAGATGATGCGAATTTGAGCTTTCAGGAAGCTCTTTTTGCGGGAGAGATTGATGAAGGATCGTCACGCGCAAACAACACTGTCAATTCGCCCGCAACCATTAGTACGAATACACGTCCGAACCTGTTTCAGAGGCTGGGAGAGAGTGTACGCTCGTCTCCAACGTTTTCGCGGTTTTTTGCTCGTGATGCAGTGAGATACCATGGCCAGGTGATGGGGCAGGGGTCTGAGAACGACGGAGTTTTCAACAACTTAGTGGCCAAACCGGAGGTTCAGGCTCAAGACGAAGAAAATCTGCCCACATACGAAGAGGCAGCGTTGGATGCGACGCCTCCATACTGGGAGTCTTCAGTTATGGCGTCTGGATACGAAGACGAGATTTTTGTTGATGGTTTACCCGTAGGGAACCTAATCAACTTCATATGGAACATGATGGTTTCGGTAGCTTTCCAGTTTATCGGGTTTGTGGTGACTTATCTGTTGCACACGTCTCACGCTGCCAAGGAGGGATCCAGAGCGGGTTTGGGAATCACGCTGATGACTTATGGGTACAACATAATACCCTACGGTTACGGTAGTGGCGACATCTCCGACGAGGAGAGGTTTGAGCCTTCAGCACCGAACGATTACGATATCAACTCATCAAACATTTTAACGGGTTCGATAGATGAGTTCACGAGCAGCTTGAACGGGGTGGCTACGGCGTCGTCCTCCGAGGCAACGTCCACTGGCGCTTCCAGTCTAAGCGCTTCAAGCCTTTCAGATACCCCAATACTTGCATATGGCTTGATAGCGCTGGGGCTTTTCATGGTTATCAAGGCCATTATTGATTATCACAGGGCCAGGCGCATGGAGAGAATAATTCTACACCCTCCCTCGAACTACACTCCTCCTATGCCGGAGACGGTGTGATGGAAATTTTTATACACTTGACGAGAAATAATACTGGCTGGGGCATTTATGTTGAAGGAAAAGAGAAATCAACGTATTTAGTATAGTTATGGGAGAGATCACACTACGAAGAATCCTTCGTCGGTAGATGAAATGGCCAGAAACAGTCATCCTGTTTAACCCATGATAACCAACATTTTCTCGTATATCGTGAACACAATACCACCACTCAGAATCAGTCTTCCTAGTCTTGGAGTGGCTCCCTTCCAGAAAGTCATCAGACCCTCCTCCTTGAACACCTTCACAAAACAATTGAAGGTAGACGAGTACACTTTATCAGCGCCCAAAGCTTGCATTCTCGTCTTCACAGTGTCTATAGGCATTGTGGTATATACTGTCACCACACCAGCAAAGGCACCAACAAGAAAGGTTAAGCCTGAGCTCAATGGCTGCGATGGAGGAGTTCCAGAGGCATTCTGTATGGTGGTCTTGATAGCGTTATACGAGCCGAATCTGACCGAGGCGTTGGAAGCCTGTCTTATTGTTACCGGCAAAACACCTGCATAAATGCCCTTGAATCCAAGATCTTTCACAAGCCTGAAAGTGGCAGATAGTCCACCCCTGTACTTGGGGCTGGCAGTCTGTCTATCGTCAATCATGGCAGTCTTGATTGCCTCGGCCGGCGTGACTGCAACAACAGATTCTAGAAGACCAGCTCCAAGACCAGCCAAGACACCCCTTGGGCCTGACAGTCTGCCGTCTTTGTCAGCGAGTAACCTCTTGATCGAGTCAAAACCCAGGAATCTCACACTGGCTTTAGCGGTGTTACCCACGACGGAGGCTGGACATCCAACGTACAGCGCACCGATGCCCTGCGTTCTTGCAATAGTAGCAATCAACACCAAAGGGTTGCGTGACATCTTAGAGGACTTGTCCACGAGTTGCAGCCTCGTTTTGGCGAACTCGAAGGGGTATGTGATCACACCCTCGATAGCTCCAGCCGTCCCTCCGGCTATCAGCGACTTTAATGGGTCAGGCTGGACGGAAAATGTTAGAAATTTATCTTATCGAGGCTTCGAGAACTTTGCAACTTACCTTTTTGTTTTCTCCCTTGGTTTTTGAGGACATTGTTGTGTGGTGGTGTGGTAGCTCTCATAATTTTTCAGTCCGAAAGTGAAAAATTAAGGCTCTCTGAGGTCATCGGATTGGGTAGTGCAGTGGGAGCCACAGTGTGCGGCTTAAAAAGCGATTCGAGTTAGACACAGTGACTTTGTACAAAAATAACATGGTTATTGAAATTGGAACATATATTCGTATCTGATATTTAAAATTAGAGTGAAATTTAGTAGCTTTAGTCGGTTCCACCAGGGTAAACGTGGCTCAGTCTTGATTGGGTAACTGTATGGCCATTGGATATGAGATCTAGACTGGTACGATCATGCTAGTAGAAAAGATCAGGATAAAACCTTCTGATAGCTCAATTGGCCCAAATGTTGTCGATATGAAGTTATCCATCTTTTTTTACTCGGCAAATTGTTATGCAACGCTTCTTACCCTTGATTCTATTTTATTATTCGTTGAATGCTCATCACTCTTCGTCGCTCTCACCATCAAACTCCTCAACTTCTATCATAGCAGACGTTGCAGGCTCGACCGCCATAGAAGACGGAATCGATGATTCTGGCTCCTCATCCTCCATCATCACGTCCACGTCCTCAAAATCGTCATCTGCAAATTCCTCATCGTCTTCAAAGCCTTCTTTTTCGTCATCCTCGTCTTCTTTCTTCTGTCTTTCAGCGAGCTGAGCATAGTACGCAGCCAAAACATCTTCTGCACCGGTATCCTCGAGTCCACCAGTTGATGTGATGGCAGTCGCTTCTGTAGTAGCACTTGTGTCTTCCTCCTTAATATCGTCCTTTTCATCCTCGTCCGCAGCGTATTCCGGCTCAAATGTTTCTGCAGCATCCTCTTCCAGTTTACCCAGGGATTCCTTTCCAACCGTACTCTCGGAATGCCAGGAAGGCATGGCATTTTGCAACAATTTTGCCTTTTTCTTCTCCAAATCGTCCTGCTCTTTGAGTGCGTTCTCGTCGTTGGCAGTAATTCTCACGTGCAAAGTGGCCTGCGACCTTCTAGCAGCATTCTGGAGTGATTGTGACAATTGTCTCTTGGAAGTTGCTGTAGAAACCGAATACGAAGCCAGCGGTGTGGACTGCGCGGGAATTGCCTTGGTTAACGATGACTCAAACGTGTTGTCCTCAATGTACATGTCGTCAATTTTCTTCAAATATGTGATAACCGGATCCAGCTGACTCATCAGCTTGGAGAGCTTCTCCTGCCTCTTCTTGGCCTGAATTCCGGTATCGTCTTCAATCAGAATGTCACCACACAGATCACACAGGAAGTTCATCTTGTCTTCACTCAACATCGATATGGCATCCAATTGAGAGTATTTTGTTCTGCATGTGGGACATATGTATCCCTGTGGATCACTGTCATGTGACATCTCGTCTGTGAGCATTTTCACGATCGTGTGCATCTTCCACTTGATGGCATCGATTGCCTCTATGTGGTGAATATAGAAGTATGTTCGCGTGATCAATCTTTGCTGTGGACCTTCTTCCTTTTGGACATGCGACACTGCAAACCGGTCCTCAACCAGTTTGTTACACAAGGCTCTGAGGTTTTTCCTCTGGATGTTTAGAAGGAAGATCAAGTCGTCTTCAGAGAGGACAGAATGGACGAGCAGGGCATCCAAGATTAGGACGTACTGTTTCCCGTAAAACGCTCTCGACACAAACCGTATCAATCCAGTCACAATCTCCTGCTCCATGACTGCAACTAGGGACAAAAAAGGGGAAGAACAACTAGAAGTAAGAATAGACTGGAAGACAGAGCAAACAGATAAACTGCTTGAAGAGTAAACTTCTGATAGACTGCTCACCGTGTGCACTGCTCAAAACAAGTTTGGGTTCGACCACGACCAGCCCCAACGACGAAGAGGCAGATTTACAGCAACGGTGAGGCAAAAAAGGAGGGTCGAAGTTTGCTTCTTTAATATATTCCATTTCCCATTGTTTTGAATGTTTTAAGCTCTCTGATGACGGTCATCCAGAACTCAAAACAAAACCCAGAATGTCCTTGAATCGATTGGACTTCAACCAGCTTAAGTCACTTTTTGCTTCTTGGTGCTTCCAAAAAAATGCCTTTCAAACAGAAGGTCCCTTGGCCCAGTTGGTTAAGGCGCCGTGCTAATAACGCGGAGATCAGCAGTTCGATCCTGCTAGGGACCATTTGTTCTTTCTTTTTTTTTTGGCATGTTTTAAACCTTTTTTTGCAGATATTCTATTGGTATGCATCTGCAAAATGCACTTTTTTTCTACTATTTGAATAGTTGTTTATCTGATGTTTACATAGAAGCCCCAAATGGCTCATACAAACCTGGATGACGATAAGAGATGGGAGCCCAAAGTCTCTACCCCAAGTGTCAATACACCCAAAAATACCTAAAACAAAAATACAAGAATAACTAAACCAGTAAAATGACATCTATGACTATCCTGAAGCAATTAAAAATGGAAATCCGCAAATATTCACGTGAAAATCTTGCCGAACTGATTTGTAACTTATGTGTAGAAATAGATCATTACGTCATCACTGCCTGAGCTATGTTTTGGCTGATGCTCTTGTTCTTGGGTGTTGATCTTTTTGCTCTCTTCATTTGATACACATACACAAACTGGTCTGATTTTTTTAGCTGACGTTTCTGTCAAAACGTGCCATATCTAGTTGCATAATGGGACTTGGAATCTGGGAGCCGAAAGGCTCGCCCAATGTTACTGGGACGATTCAGATGAGCCTTCATAAAGAGGAAGATCAGGACGAGACAAAGCAGAACTCAGTGGCACCAAACGCGGACGGGAATCCCAATACCTTGAATTTGGTGGCAGTTGCTTCCTCTACTGCTCATAGTGCCACTACTACACTCAAGACTACCAAAAAGGGAATCGTACTTCATCCTCAACCTCACGACAACCCAAACGATCCGTTGAACTGGCCACTCTGGCGGAGAGACATGGCCCTCATAGTGCTTGGATTTCACTGTTTTATTGGTGGAGGCCAGACGCCCATTTTGGCTGCTGGAATGACGAAAATCGCCAAAGAATTCGACAAAAGCCCTTCCAACACGTCATATCTGGTTGGAGGGTTCATGCTTTCGCTTGGATTTGGCTCGCTTTTCGCAGCACCCACTGCAATTTTGTACGGGAAAAGAATCATATACCTTCTGGGGATAGTCCTGGCATTTGGAGGTGCGATTTGGGGTGCTTGTGCGAACTCTTTCGGCTCATTAATGGGAGCAAGAGTGTTGATGGGTATTGGATTTTCGCCCTGTGAATCACTACCTTCCGCTACCATCGCGGAAATCTACTTCTCGCATGAAAGGGCCTATAGACTTGGCTTCTACACCATGCTGTTACTAGGAGGAAAACATCTTGTTCCGTTACTCTCTGGGTTCGTGTTTGACAAACTAACTCGCCATTGGCTGTTCTGGATAGTAGCCATCATTGTTGGAATAAACCTGGTACTCACCGTGTTCTTTGTGCCCGAAACATTCTGGGACAGAACCCCAACACCGAATAAGAGATCGCAAGAGGAAACTCGCCAGGCTCGACAGGTTGCAGCAGAGAGACTGCGGGATGCTCTTAGACGTCAGGATTCGTTTGTTTCAAATCACGTACCGAACAGTTTTGCCATACCGAAACCAGAAGAGGACGACAGCCTTTCTATCAACAGTTTGGACTCGTCGTTGCACAATCGTACAAATCTGGAGATTGACCCTGAGGCCCGTCCTGTTGGTCTGAGTCATTTTACCGAGCCAGCGACTACCTTGTCTCATGATTCTGTGAGGAAGAAGACATTTTTACAGGAACTGCACGTTTTCTCTGGGAGACATACCCAGGACCATTGGTGGATGGTTTTCCTACGACCATTCGTCTTATGTGCATACCCAAATGTGCTCTATGGATCGTTGATATACACCTTCGCCGTTGTGTGGTTGATTCTCATCTCTGAGACAATCTCTCATCTTTTCGTAGCAGATCCATACGATTATTCCCCGACAATCATTGGTTTATTTTATGTGGCTCCCTTTGTCGGAAGCATTTTGGGATCATCCATAGCCGGTCGTCTTTCAGACATTTTGGTGCGCAAAATGGTGGATCGTAACGACGGAGTGTACGAGCCTGAATTCAGACTGGTGATGATCATTCCGGTGTTTTTCACCGTAGTAATTGGTCTCATGGGATTCGGCTGGGCCACTCAGGCTCACGATCTGTGGATCGTTCCGGTGGTGTTTTTTGGGATTTTGGGGTTTGGGTGCTCGCTGGCTTCAACTACTGCAATCACCTACACAGTCGACTGCTACCGTGTGTTTGCTGCTGAAGGATTGGTCACGCTGAACGTGATGAAGAATGTAGTTGGGTTCCTCTTCTCCCTCTTCAACAATTCCTTTGTGGATACTAAGGGCTCGAAAACTGCCTTTGTCACGTTTGGAGGCATCCAGATCTTTCTCTGCTTGCTCGGTCTTGGAATGTACCGATACGGTAAGGTTTTGAGGCGTTGGAATGACGAGAAAGAGTTTATGAGGTATCTGTATGTGAAACGAGAGTAGGAAAAAAGGAACGCAAATGGAACGTGGCGCGATAATGAGGTAATCGAACAAATTGGGGTAAATGAAGGCAATCTTGGACAATTCGGGACAAGTTCGAACACATTTAGACGACTCCTCACAGATTAAACCCTCAAAGAATAAAAAGAATACATATTTGGATAGACACTCAACTTATGGTTGCGCTTAAACAATGCGTCAATTTCAGGTCCGACCATAAACTTTTTCGTTTACCCGCACAATAAGAAACGCTTTATCAATAGGTTTCTGGCCCATCATGTACTGGAGTTGCTGTTGGATATAGTCCGAAGCGCATTCGGAATAATGTCACCTGGCACGCGACAAATTACAAGGACAAACTTTAATGTAGCATTATCTCGAGGCGGATGCCTTGACGGTTCTAGAATGCACGAAATCCCGAGGTTTCAAGTGTTTGTACGCATCGTAACACCATCGAAGCAAAATTTCACTTCTCGGTATAAATTTTCTGGTGAGAAGTACTTAAAGACAGCAAGTCCTCATAGGAAACGATGTGAAGCATTCTTCTTCCTCCCAACTTACTTCTATTACTAATAAAAATGAAGTTCACGGCATTGCCAATTGCGCTCTTTATGATTATCATCACTCAGGTCCTATCCCAGCCTCTGCTGGCTAGACGTGACGGAAACTGGACCGAACAACCACTTCTGGCCAAACGTGCAGGCAACTGGACTTTGCCATAAAAATGAGAATTCACTCTTTTGTGGTATTTTCAGTTCTTTCTGATTACTGGTTAATTGCTGGTAACGGGGTGGTATACTTGTATCACTCCAATGAAGCTTTTATGGTGTTCCCATGAAAAATGCCTTTTAATTTTTCTTCATTTATCTGGTTGTACCAGGTTCCTTATTCTCAGTTCACTCTGAATTTTGGCTCCGACTTCTTGTTCTCCAGTTTCCCTTTTCTTCGCCACTGTGGTGTCAATTTTTGTTGTCTTACTAAATACGTTTAATGTATGCATGCATTTTAAATTTCAATTTTTCCTATCTTATCTGTAGAGCCTTTGTGCGGCGCTATTTCACCATCACACGCTATTTCACCCGATTTCTCCGATTGTCCCCCATCGACAATTTTCCGGGTGCAATTGAAAGTTCGGGCCGTTAAAGACCATAGAGATGCTCTGACAGGGGCCTTGTTAACCCTGCTCAGGTGAGCTGTCAAATCTTCAAGACAGCATCACAAGCCTGATTTTTGCAGCGCAATCAAGCCCTGGTGTCAGATTTAACAAACCATGCTTCCCTGCCACAAAAAAACCCCCAAATACCCAAACCAAATACCCGCGCTTGCTCTAGCAGCTACCCGAAATTGCCCCACTCCGGGTCGTGTGAGCCCGTTTTCCGGACAAACGGAATATCCTCAGCCGCACTCGGAGTTTTTAGTCGACTTGCCTTGGTGTCTCAATATAATGTCCTAGACCGCTTTTCAAGCAGGATTTTCGGCCACAAGAACAACATACGTGCCCACAAAACCACACCAAACCCCTGCAAATCAATATAATCGCAACACTATTTAATCAGAGCTGCTTTTATCGCAAATCTTCCCGTGTTGTGCGCACTACCCCTCACTTGGGACCCAACCCGAGTTTATCCGTCCTAACGCGGCTCAAAAAAACACGCAAAAAAAAAAGAGTGGACTTATATATATAGGCGTGTACGTATGTGGATTTCTGATTTTTGAACAAGGAATGTTCTTCTGTTTGATCAATAGGTCTTCCAGATATCATGATTAGAATTCGCTCCATACAGAGGACCGGGCTGAAAGCCACAGCTAGATCATATGCTACCAGCCATATTCATTCCCACACCATCAAGACCCCAGTCGGAGTCACTGCCAATCACCCAGTGCCAAAGACCACCAGATTGTCAGTGGAAGGTCCTATCGAGTGCGATCTCACCAGTTTCAAGTTGCTGAATTCGCCTTTGTTCAACAAGGGCTCTGCTTTTACTCTTGAAGAGAGAGAAGCTTTCCATCTCACTGGTTTGCTGCCTCCAGTGGTGAATACTTTGGACGAGCAAGCCGAACGTGCTTATAAGCAATTGTCGTACTTGAAGACTCCGCTTGCTAAGAATGATTTTTGCACTTCCATGAGACAACAGAATAAAGTGTTGTTTTATGAGCTTGTGAGGAGACACATTCGTGAGTTGTTGCCTATCATCTACACTCCCACGGAGGGAGATGCCATTGCTGCCTACTCTCATCGGTTCCGTAAGCCAGAAGGATGTTTCCTGGACATCACGGATCCAGATTCTATAGAAGAGAGACTTGCTATGTACGGTGAGGCTAAGGATGTGGACTACGTGGTTGTTTCTGACGGAGAAGGTATTCTTGGTATTGGTGACCAGGGTGTTGGAGGAGTTCGTATTGCCATCTCTAAATTGGCTCTCATGACTCTCTGTGGTGGTATTCACCCGGGTAGAGTTCTGCCGGTGATGCTGGATGTTGGTACCAACAACAAGTCGCTTCTCAACGATGATCTTTACATGGGTAACAAGTTCCCTCGTGTCAGAGGAGAAAAGTACGATCAATTCATGGACAGATTTATCCAGGCACTCAAGAAGCAGTTCCCATCTGCAGTTCTCCATTTCGAGGACTTTGGTGTGACCACCGCAAGACCTGTTCTCAACAGATACAGAGATCAGCTTGCATGTTTCAACGACGACATTCAAGGCACCGGAGCCGTGGTGATGGCCTCCATGAGCGCTGCTCTCAAGCTCACAGATCGTGATCTTTTGGACTCTAAGATAGTGATCTACGGTGCCGGTTCTGCAGGTCTTGGAATTGCAGACCAGATCGTCAACCACATGTGCACCAAGGGTCTCACTCGTGAAGAGGCCCGCGCCAAGATTCATTGCATGGACAGAAACGGTTTGATTCTGGACTCAATGACGCTGGAAACCGCCTCCGAGGCCCAACTGTCGTACGCCGATAAGGCTGCGGACTGGGAAGGTGTTGACACTCATTCGTTACTCGAGGTTGTGCGCAAGGTCAAGCCAACTGCGCTGGTTGGTTGTTCGACCCGTGCCGGTGCCTTCACCGAGGAGATCATCCGCGAGATGCACAAACACAACGACAGACCTATCGTATTCCCACTGTCGAATCCTACAAGACTCCACGAGGCTGTTCCAGCAGACATCATGAAGTGGACCGACAACCAGGCCTTGATCGCTACCGGTTCCCCATTCAAACCTGTTGATGGCTACGTGATTTCTGAAAACAACAACTGTTTCTCATTCCCTGGTATCGGCCTGGGTGCTGTTTTGTCACGTGCTACTGTTATCTCCGACACTATGATCTCAGCTGCCGTTGACGAGTTGGCATCGTCGTCGCCCGCACTCAAGGACCCCAAGGCTGGTCTTCTAGCCCCAGTCGAGGTCATCGATGAGACCTCTGCCAAGGTGGCCACTGCCGTCATCCTCCAAGCCTTGAAGGAAGGCGTTGCCCGTATCGAGTCTGAAGAGAGACCCGACGGAGGGTTTGTGGAGGTTCCTCGGGAGTTTAACGAGTGTTTGAAGTGGGTCAAGTCCCAGATGTGGAGACCCGTCTATAGACCAATGGTGAAGGTTGAACACCGCGCCGAAATCCATACCTATCAAACTTAGGGAGGATAATCAAAAGTTCGTAATCACATGCTCATTCGTCAATATATACACTTATAGAAGAGAAGTATTCTCACCGTTATTCAATGGCTGTAGTATTCTCCAGCTGTACCAAGGTGGCTGTGTCTGCAAAGTACCCGTACTTTTCCGGGTCTTTTTCTACCCAGATACAAGCCATGTGGATCATCTCGTAGGCCACATTCTCAGGAATCTGAACCCCCAAATTTTGAATGGAACAGAACAGGAATCGCGAGACGGCTACCATTGCTTGGAGATAGAGGTCCATTGCGCTATGAGCCTTAGGATGTCTCAGGGCTCGTGTGCCGTCTAGAAACCACTGCTTGGTCTTGAGACCACTCCAGAACTGGAGCATTCGATGGGTCAAAAAACCGCCCCCATAGTGAAGGAATTGGCAGCCAAGATCCGAGGCTAGAATCACGAGTCTCGGGTCGGGGGTGGTTCCCTTGGCCTTGTCCACGTCCAAAATGAAGGAAGAAACCAAATGCCAGGAAGATGCAAGATTCGGCAGGAAATCGTGTGGGGAAGAGGACAACAGCCGCACGATTCTGGTCATAATGGTTAAAATCAAAACCCTCAGTCGTAGAGACGAATGGGTTGAAAGTCGATCTGCATAGTTCCAGATCTGTTGGATTTTGAAATAGAGCTGCTTGGGTATTGGTGACTGCCATGGGGTGGTTTCCTCTGATTGAGGCGGTGATGATTCTGCCGTATTTTCTTCTTCTTCTTCATCGTCATCATCACTATCCGGCTTATCCAAGACTTCTTCAAGTGTGAGGTCGTTCATCTCAGGAATATCTCGTTCGTGGGTTAAGAACTTTACAAGGTCGTCGAACGTTTTCATTCCCCATGGTCTCAAAATATCACCCTCAGCATCGGGTTTCACAAACTCGTAATCTTCAAGATATGACTTTTCCACTGATTCAACAAACTCATGGAACACAGAGAAGAAACTCTCGCACAAAACGGCATATCCATGGTACATGTCCAGCAATGCAAACATGGTGCTGATGACGTCCGAAAGCTGGTACAATATCTCCTTTCCACCGAATTTGATCAGAACCATCAGTACTATTGGAGTGCGAGGTGTGATGGAGTGACCAGTGAGGTTCAAAGAGAGTGAGTCAATCAAGTAATCATAATTCTCGAAGATGAGACTCTTGACCGATCCGTCATAGCAGATCTTCGCTATCTGGAAGGTAGTTCTTTGAGCTTCGTATCTTACGTGTTCTATGGGAGAAGTCAGACAGTCAACCACTGGATAGAGATAGTCTATCAGCTCGTATTGGAAGTCTGGACCAAGGTATTGACAAGCATCGGCTATGGACTTCAGGGAAGCTACCTGGGCTCTAGCCACGGAGTCGGATGCTTCCTCAGTCAGACATTCACTCAGAAGACTTCCCGAAGCTTCGAGAAGATCATAAACGCGCTCCTGGACAAGAACGTCATGGTTCTCCTCATCGTCGTTAAACATCCAGTTTTCGTCTTGCAAAGCGTTTGGTTTGATTTGGGCTCCACACAGGAGTCCACGCATCATCCAAAGGAGTACAGGCTTCGATGACTGAGATTCAGAGATAGTTGGCTCTGGAACTTTCAGTGTAGGATCCAATTGAGTTACCAGGTTCAAAAGCAGGTAGAGCCCGTCTTCGCACTTTGAATCAAGCAGTCCATCGAAGAGAGGTTTCTGGTGACTAATATCGTCTATGTCGCCTCCGTCATATCCTTGAGTTGTGATCAACATGTCAGTTCCTATTGACTGAGGAATGCTGGTAATTGAAGGCTTGGAGTCTTTCTTTCTTGAAACGAGATTCGAAAGGCTCTCCTGGATCGTAATCAGTAGTCTCTGCATCAACACGGTAATGCTCGTTTTCGAAGTTGTACCCGTCAATGCCCACGATTTGATGATCTCACATGCAAAGGAAATCAGCTTGATAATTCCATAAGTTCTCTCTTGGTCCGTGAAAAGAAATGCCGCGGACAAAGAGCCTATCCACTGGTCAAGCCGTTTCAAAACGAATCCTTCCAGATTGGGAGTTTTCACCACCGTTTCTAAAGTTTTGTAGTCATTGCCTTCATCTTTGGAGTAGATTTTCCCCAAAGTATCTAACAATTTCGGTATCAGGCTGTTCAACGAATAATGGCACCTGGCCATTAGAGTCCCACACAGCTCCACTATGGCTTCCACAACTATCTGTTTATCGTGATTCCTCAGCTTCAGAATCGTATTAAAAGCAACATCAATCTGTGATGATGTCTTGACAAGCCACTCCTTGGTTCGGTGGTCCTTTTCCTCCGGGATAAACTCAATAGTGTCATGATTCTTCAATAGCTCAGAAGAGCTATCCTTCAAGTCCTCCAGGGAATTGAGGTTGAAATCCTTCACAAAGGCCCCCAAATTGTTATCAGAACATGTGAAAACCAGAATCTTCGTGACTAGCCGTATAATTGCCTCTAAAGCGGTATAATGGACCTTGACACCATTCCGCTGGGCCACAACCTTCACAAAAGTTGACATACAACCCGGCAGAATCATCGATAACATGTCACCCTTAGGAAAAAGATCACAAATAACATCTAGAGCCTCCAAAGCACGTATTTGAACCTTTACATCTTGACAATCGCGAAGCGAATCCAGAATCACGGAAACGGTATATCCGAACGAGGGAAGAGTCGATGCATCCTCCAGCAGGTTCGGTATTCCTGCGCTTGTCTGGGTGCGAATTGAGATAAACAGCTCTTTGAGACATTCCAAATCTGCTTCAATGACTTCATTGGATCTCGACGGTTTTTGTCTTGTTTGGCCTGATGGTGGTCCTCCTATCAGGAAACTCAGTAGCGAGAGCAGGTTAGTACCCAATTGAGAAGGCAAACTTCCAGCAATCCTCCAACAGCACCTTATGAGGGTTGCCAGAATTTTCAAAAGCTTTTCAAGAGTTCTGTCTCCAATCTGAGGGGCTTTGAATAGATCCACCAATGGCACAAAGACGTAGTCTGCCAATGTGGTGGTGAGATACACTTCCCCATGCTGCTTTTCAAGAGATGATACCACCTGCGCAAAAGATGTGTAAACTTGAGAAACTGCATCACTGAGCTCTTTTGATCTTGGGTCGAGGGGCGACGTTTTGCTAAAGACAATGTTGGACAGAGCCACACAGGGCTGTCGTATCTAATAGGACGTTAGTAATGGCCAGGTCTGAAAACCCCGAGTTTGCTCGACACTTACCTCTTGGAAAGCAACCTGGCTAGCCTCTCTTATATCGCTCATTTATCCCCTTCCAACGAAAGTGTCACCCTCAGTCCGATCGCGAGAAGCCCTGGATCAAGCCAATAATTCTGTATGGCCTCCATAGTGGGTAAGCCGTTGATTGAAAAATATGAAGTGCACCAATCAAAATAGTTTTGATCCGCGGACGACCTTTCAAGGGATGCTCGACCCTCTCCGTTGAAAATTTTTCACTTTTAGGAAGGTGTATTCTTTGTTTCTTGAACCAACCACTCTCATAGTTCGAAATATATCAATAAAAAGTATGTTGATTTTGTTTTTGTCGGCTATGATGTGTACCTGGACATAAGAATCGTGGATCTTTGGTCTGATAAGCAATTCTCTGGTTCAAGCCATGTGCTTGAGCGATTGCGTTGCTAGTCATTTACCTTAGCCTCACGATACCTTGTGTTCCAGAAGATCGGCTCGTGACTCCCTTTTTCTGTTTGAAAAAGGGACACTCATGTGGTCTCAGTACTAACTTCATTTTATACAGTCTCAAAATGACCAGATCCTCCGTTTTAGCAGATGCCTTGAACGCCATCAACAACGCCGAGAAGACCGGTAAGCGTCAGGTCTTGATCAGACCTTCCTCCAAGGTCATCGTCAAGTTCTTGTCCGTTATGCAAAAGCACGGTATGTTATATTGTTGAATATCTCTGGAATGATCATCTTTGGCCATAGTTTTTCTCTTGTTCACCGAGACCCACCGGAATGATAACTGGATGGTCTGTCGGTTCAAATTTAGTCCCTTACTGTCTTTTAAGTTTCCGGAAGAACGAAGAGGAAATGAATTCTTACACAATCCCGATAACCCCATTATCTGTGCATTGTTTACTTTTCCACGACATCTTACGAATTTTATAGCTTTCTCGGTGATTGCAAGAGGTTTACCATGGCCAATTCAGATGACAATCATGAACCATTCCAGTGTTTCATGTATTTCATTCGAAAACCATTTTACTAACTTCCATAGGTTACATTGGCGAATTCGAGTACATTGACGACCACAGATCCGGAAAGATCGTTGTTCAACTGAACGGTAGATTGAACAAGTGTGGTGTCATCTCGCCAAGATTCAACGTCAAGATCGGTGACATCGAGAGATGGACTGACAACTTGTTGCCAGCCAGACAATTCGGTTACGTTATCCTCACCACCTCTGCCGGAATTATGGACCACGAGGAGGCCAGAAGAAAGCACGTTTCCGGTAAAATCTTGGGATTTGTCTACTAGGTGGGTTTAAGTAATGTAATGAAAAGTTAAAGAAATCTGAAATTATTTGTAGACGCATCGCTGTGAGGCTGAAAAGTTCCACCTGTAGAGGACGTGAATTAATGGAGAACCATTGCAGCTACAGCTGCGTGCTTTTTTTCAAAGTATTGAAAATAATTAAAATCCAATCATTACCCTAGACAAACCCAAAAAACCTCACAAAGGTGATAAAAGGAGAACAGAATGTCATAACCACCATAGTCATGCTATCTATCATCCTGTGTATTTCGTACAGCAGAACGGCAAATATCAACAGTTCGACCCCAACTATCACTACTTGCATTTCCGGAAACCTGCTCGAAATCGAGGACAATGGTTCAAAAAAGCCACCGATATAAGGGATCTTGGTGAGGAGATTGTGAATGTTCGAAAGCATGATGGTGGAATCTGGAGAAGGCGCACCCAGAAGTTTCAATCTGGGCCCAGATTCGACCTGTGCGGTGTGAGGTAAGTTATCCTGATCATTTTGTACATTTCTTGACGATCTGCCGTAACTAGCAAATAGTCTTGCTGGATTCATTTTCCTGATTGCAGGAATGAGCTGTTGCGATGGCCTTTCAAGTTCAGGTATTTTTGAAGGATACTTCATCCCAGTCATCAGCTCGTGATAATCCCTGATATTTTTCATGTAGTTCAAGGCTGCCTCTTCGTTGACATCATTTGAAGTACTCCAGTTGACAGACTTGACCGTCTCCTCACTGACCCTCTCTCTTTTCTGTACTCCGTTCATGAAAACCTCTCTTGTGCGGCGGGTCCTCTCGTGCAATCCGTTGCATGAATCGTTGATGGTCTCCTCGTACTTTCTCTGGTACGTCCTGGTTGGCAGCGTGGATTTCACTCTGCTCTCTTTGTACCCAGTCTTGTTCTCGAATATAGGTGGGACACTGAAATCGTCTGTGTTACTGAAAAACTCCTCAAAAGTCAATGGTCTCCCCACAACTTCCTTCTTGGTCCGCTTCAGCCGTTTTGCGTTATCCCAAATCTGTCTAAAATTTTTTCTGTTCCTAGGAGCCGGAATAGTCAAAGGTTGATTGTCTTCTGGAGGTACGGGCAAAGGTGGAACATCTCTGATCACCGATTGTGCCTGTTGGCGATCTGGCTCTTCTGGTTGAGTCGTTGGCTCCGGTCCCTTCTCCTTTTCCTCAGCTTGTGGCAGATAAGATGCAACGTAAGTCCACAATTTGTTTGGTACCCACTGGCTTTGAACATCTTCAGAATCCAGCGGAGAATCGCGCCCAGGTCCAGAAACTTTTCTGCGGGTCTGAATCGACTCAGGTCTCGCAGAAGGAGATGGCCCCGACGATTCGGCTCCTGCAAATGAAACAACGCCAGAAGGAATGCGATTACCATTTTCTGAGCGAAAAGTGCCTTCATTTGCTTCTGTCACCATTATTCGCGGTGCTGGTGGACTCCAATTTTCTGTGTCGTAATCCACGGAGTTTCTCATCCATGCCCCACGGGTGTAGGCATTCACATTGGCAGCCACGGGCATGGGATCAATCATATTGTCATCTGATTGGCCAGCAGTTGGGCTGAACCGATGTCCCTTTTTGCCCTTAAGCCTCCCGAACAAGGTTTGCTTGTTATCTTGTGTGAAAACCAGATCCGTAGACTGGTATGGGATCCCACTTTTGTCGTAGTACATGGCTGATCTGTCATTGTAATGGTGTGGTTGTGTGGTGTTTAGTTGTTGAAACGGAGAGACTTGATCGAAAGTGTAATACTGAGGCTGAACATCAGTAATTGCAGTGTTGTACTGGTTGGTGTGCGAGAATCCCGGGGTTGATTCTATTATTGGATCACCCCTCTGGGATCTGTAAGACATCCGACTGGGGATGTTTCTGGGAACTTCTGTTGTCATACGAGTACTTTCAACTTCAGGACTGTAATTTCCAAACGTTTTTTTGTGAAAGAAACAACCGAATGCTGTCAAGGAGGAAGAGAAGTTTAACAATGCAGTCAGATCAAAGATGGCTGGCCTTTAAAATACCCCGATGCTGCGGCGCAAGTGGCGCAGCAAACAAGCAGTGGCGGTGCATATGAGCCGCACGATTTCGAAGTGCTGAAAAGCGATCGAAGTCAGGCTTCGAGAATTAGATAAAGCTGATCCGATGAATCAGTATGTTTGGTGGTTGTCTTGGTGTATGCCAAGATACACGCGTATCTTGATGAAATCTGTTTTTTGTGTTTGGAAATTTGACACTAGGTTAGGTCAAAAAACGGGAAATTTCAGATTTCTAGCTAGACCAGTATGCAGTCATGGGAGACTTTACGAGATTTCTTTTTTATAGCACACTCTTTACTTTATTTGTCATTTGAATATGCCAACACTACAGCGTTATAAAAGAGCTATTTACAAACACATGTGCTCAAAACTGAGTTCTTAATCCCACACTCAATCCTTAACCCTCACATCCCACACATCCTCACTAGATCCCCTCTTCTTATCTTCAACTAGTCTTCTATGAAAAAAGGCCTGGATCTCGGTCTTCTTCTCTTCCTCAGTGGCAACCCGATATTTGTTCCTCAGACAAAATAGAAGCTTCTCGTTTTGCCTATCGCATGACGTCAGTTCTCCGAACCTGTAATAGTTTCTAATCTGGCCTCCTAACGAGAAACACTCCAACAGCTCATCCATGCAGGTGAGGCAAGACATTTCTTTCTGAAGTAGAAGTCAGTAACACCTTCAATAGATTGTGACCAAAACGGTCAACCAATTTTCACATACCGGGAACTTCGAAGTGCTCAGCTTCTCAGCCTCCTTCGATCGCTGCAACCGCTTTGCCTCAGTAGAATTAGAGTCCATTGTGGAATATAGCGTCAGTAACAGCAGAAGATTATTGGTCGAGAAAGATATGCGGACTGTGCCTTGAATCGTGACCCTCTGGGTTCCTATCAATTTGAAAGTGTGAACTATCAGGATTTCGGATGGTCCCCTCATGGCTCCTAACCATTTTGATAAAGACACAGATTACGGCTACGTCACTATGCAGCAAAGATCTCAACCCTGGTGGCGCAATTTGCAGTATAAATACTAATTGAAAGCTGTGTCTGCTCAAGTTCGATGCTATCAAAGTGTACAACCAGATTTACCCCAAGATTTATCAGATCAGCGCTTTTTTCCACCTATCCACACATCATGAGCGACTACCCTGTTACCAAACCAGATTCCGAGTGGAGGGCCACTCTTACGCCAATGCAATACAAAGTTCTCAGGAACGCAGCAACTGAGCCACCCAATTTTGATCCAGAATTTGATAAAAAAGGTCTCAGCCCGGGAGTCTACAAATGTGTAGGGTGTGGCAACCCGCTTTACAAGTCGTCTACCAAGTTCAACTCCCATTGTGGATGGCCCGCATTCTACCAAGCACTTCCAGGATCGGTCACCACCAAGACTGATACAAGTCATGGAATGGAGAGAACTGAAATGAACTGCAGCAAGTGCGGGGGCCATTTGGGCCATGTGTTTAAGGGTGAGGGTTATGCGACGCCTACGGACGAGAGACATTGTGTGAACGGAGTGATTTTAAAATTTGAGCCAGACACCATGTGACCACGAGATCAACTGGAGAGGGTCAGCTTCACAGTTTTTCCGAGCTAAATCAGAACGTTAGACATGTCGCGTTGACAGAAGACTTGAGGTGCAGTCAATGCTGTAACCGGGGGTTATGGGAATCGAGGTCACAGCCCAAGCCAAGCTAGACCAGAGGTATTGATAGCCAAGGCACACTCATAACCAACGGTAAAGACTAACTAGCGCACAGAGTACTTACAACTTTCCAGACCAAACTTGCACTTTGTATCCATCTGGATCAACCAATTGAGCCACCTTTCCGTCAAAATCAACACTTTTGCCTTCTTTCTTAAGTTCATCGACATATTTGGAAACATCGTCACACGAAACGGTGATGTTGGCGTAGCCCTGAGTCTCGGAGTCTCCAACGAAATAGCCCTCGAAGGAGTCGTCGTTTTCAGTTCCCCAGTTATGAGTCAACTCCAGAATTGACTCTCTTCCAGCCTGGAACACCTTGTCTTCTGAGTCCTGAACATACTTGTCATCGTGCTCGTAGCCCAAAAAGTACAGCGTGAATTTGGCATCCTCAAAAGCCCTGTGAGAGAAGAGCTTCATACCAAGGGTTTCGCTATAAAACTTGATCGATTTGACTGGGTCCTTCACTCTGATCATCTCATGGTTTAGTCTCAGACTAGAGAGCCTAAATCCAAGATCGGTTGCCGAGGCAACTTCCTTATCAATTGCGTTCTCAATCAACTCGATCCAATACTGATCGGGGTCCAGAACGAACGCAATGTTCTTCTGCCTTCCGTCTGTGAGCTTTTTCTTGAACTGGATTGAAGGATCACTCTCCAGATATTTGCAGAAATTGAACAAATCATCAACAGAGAAACAAATATGGCCGAAACCTCTGTAGGGATCAGCATTGCCGTTCACCACCGCTTTGATAGTCTTATCGTGCACCAGGGCCAAAACCCCGGTTCTCTTGAAAACGGGCTTGTTGTATTCGGGATGGTTGACATCATCAATTCCCAAGTAGTAAATGACTTGGTGCTTCTGGGGAAGCTCCTCCGTCTTTAGTAGCTTGCAGTTGAAGTGCTTCTCGTAGAAAGGGACACTCACGGAGGGGTTGCTGATGTTGAGGGTGGTAAAGTTGGTGACGAAAGATTTGTTAATGGATGGCATATTGAAGGGGCAAAACGTAGAAAACAACTGATAATTTGAATTCGGTTTTCTTGGAACAAAGTTGCGTAGCTGTGGAAGGAAGTTGCGGAGCATTGGAATGCAAGATGAACGGTTCATGGGTTAAAATAGCCGGGATAAAAATGGGGGGATATTTATCACGTGACTGAACTTTGGGTTTAAGACTCTTCACTACTGAGGGCACGGTTTCTCATCCACAAATAAACGTGACAGAATAATTTTGAGATTAGTGAATTAGCCCATGCAAGATTTATTCAGCCATATTACTATTTCGCGTTTTTCCAATCAATTGCCCTTTTTCTGGTGGCCTTGTTAGCCAACCTTCTTGGCCTACATTAGCCGTCAGGTGAACACACGACTCTGGGGTAGACCGAGACCTGTTAATGGGATGTGAAAAATCATTATGGAGTCAAGAAATACATTTGATGCTGTTATTCTTTATATTTTTTTCTCTTCTTGTTGATGACGGAGAGCGCATAAGATAACTCCAACTTGCTGAAAGTCATTAAAGTGCAAAACGCCTGAATTGGTCACCTCCACACAACCGGGTTTTCAACTGCATTAGTATCACCAAAAGGATCATTGGAAACCACAGACTCGGGACTAGGCTCTCTCGCTTGTCTCTGTCTAGAAGAAGGAACAGGTGGGGGTGGTCTATGGTTTTCCAGGTTGATACTGATACTTTCATCGTCAATTTCGTAATCAGCCAGACTGTCCTCGTCGTCGTCCCCATGGGGATAAGATGCTTCCTCGTACTTCTGCAAGGAAGACACCAATTGGTCGTTAGCATGAAGCAAACCACCGACAAGCTCTTCTCTATTCACCAACTGAAGATATCTCAACACCTTACGTCTGATAGCCCTGCACTGGTCAAACTCCCTGTTGGCCTTGACTGAGTGGATCGACAGCTCGTCCTTCGGTAGGGTCTGGAGAGTGTTGTTGAGCGAGATGGATAAAGTGGTTGATTCTGCAATTAAGTTCAGAATTTTGGGCTGTTCCTTAGTGTAGTCAATCTTGGGAATTTTGAACTGTCTATCCAGTTCGGCATTGGATTTTGGCTGCGAAGCCTTCTTCTCGTGCCTTTTCCAAGGTGCTTTGAAAGGAGCTGCCGTTGACAACGATGAAGAAGACGATTCCGGTTCCACATCTGGGGACTCGTAAACTTCCTCAAAAGGTGTTGATTGGTCGGCCTCGTCATCCATAAAATTGGGCACCACAGACCGTCTTCTGGAGCTGTTGGGTCCCCTCTTCTTCATGTACTTTTCAGCCCCAGTCTGACCAAACAGCTTGTAGAGTGAACTTCTGGAACTATCATTTTTGTATTCATTATGCCACCCAACCACCAGTTGAAGAGTCCGTTTTTTCACTTGTGCATCAATTTCTGGATCTCTCAAGTGGACCCTGAGCCGTTCCAGCAACTTCTCGTCGTTAACAAAAGCACTAAAGTCTCCCCTGGCATTGGCCACCAATAGCTCCACCAAACTGAGTCCGTTCAGCTGCTCGGAAACATTTCCATATTTGAGTTTCTTTCTGATTGCTCTGGCTGCCTCCACTTGGCCCGATCTCTTCTGAAGCCGGATAATGTCAAGCAACCCAGGCAGCTCCGTCTCTAGAATGGCATCATCCGAGTTGGCCCGCGTTTGCGCAGTAATTTGGTCAATAATTGCCGTGATGGATGTGTATTGGTGTTCGTTGAATACTCCCATATTTTAAACTTGAAAATCAAAAATTTGCCTGACAATTAGTGGAGTTTCAGAATGGATTGGGACGAAGTCTTGGGCTGGAGCCGCGACACTCTTATCGGCCCCCATCCCCTTCCGGTAGTGACCCCCTACTGAAAAGTTGAAACGTGAAAAATGACGTAAGCAGGAGTTGAATAAATTGGATATGTGGGAATGGTGAATATAGCTGATTATTACAGTTTATTGAATAAATAGCGATTATCGGTCAAGTTTTTGGTGGATATACGAGAGAAACGCGTAGAGTATGGAAAATGGAGATTGAGGTGTGGAGTATAAGGCATAGTTGTAGAGTGGAGAATAGAGTAGATAAAACGGTAGAATTCACAGTACAATACATAGCAGAACACAAAGTAGAACACAAAGTAGAATACAGAGTACGACATACTATATAGAGCCAAAAATGTAGTAACAACTATAGAATAGAAAAACAGCCAGTGAAAAGCAATCATTTAGCATGAACTCTACAGTAAATCTCACTATAGTGAACATGCTCAAGACATGCTGATTAGATGCTAGTTATACGTCATGAAGTACACCGAACAAGTCTTTGATCGAACACTATCGCCACCAAATCTTTAAAAAACACTCGCTTAAAGCTTCGACGCCTTGATCTTCGAAACCAACTTGCCGTTGCTCTTCAACGCTTGCAAATCAGAGTTACCTCCGATGTGCTCTCCACCAATGTAGATGTTTGGAACGGTTCTTTGGCCGGAGATCTCGGCAAGAGCAGCCTGGATTTCGTCTCCATCGCTCAAAGTATCGAGTTCCAAAATATAGGCGTCGGCATCCAAGCTGTCAAGGGTCTTTTTGGAGGCGGAGCAGTATGGGCAGTAGGTCTTGGAGGCAACGAAAATAGGCTTGGACTTGATTAGGCCCTCAACCTTGGTTTTGACTGCTGAAGAGACCATTCTGGATGTTGAAGTGGAGAAGAATTTGCGATACAACTTGTATAGGATGAATAAAGCAGCACAGAGAGCAATTGTATTCATTGAGGAGAAAGCCCATGCCTTATATATGGTTCATAAAGAGCCACAATTACTAATGAATAGCCAACTCGCCGGGGCTGTTTGGGAGGGGCACGCATGAATAGGCAGGGACAGACACTATGGCCAATCTATTTGAAAAGCCGCGGAAGCCCATGGTATTTCTTTCAATACCTATAAAACGGTGACGATTTTCTATGACTTTCTCGAGGAACGTCTTTTTAAAAGTTTCCTAAAGAGCCTTGTCGAATTTTTGATCAGAGTTTATCTTTATATAGGCGCAATTGGAATGATACACCCCCGGTTCTCCACACTTCGAACCAACATAATATCCTACCTTTATGCCTAACTACACTCTCCTTTTTCTGTTCTTTTTTCCAACTATTCTTTGTTTTATAGACAAATCGGAATTTTTTTCTAAGTTTCAATGATTGGAGCGCTTGGCTCCTCCTCGGATCTATCACGGTCGTAGAACTCAGCAAGGATCTTTGGAGAGATTCTGTTCAGCATTTCCTTAGGATAGATTCTGAGCAGAGACCAGGCCTGGTCCAAGGACTCGAACACAGTTCTGTTATCGTAAGCACCCTGGGCAATGAAAGTCTTTTCGAACTTCTCCAAGAACTCCAAAGACAGCTTATCCTCGATGGACAGAGCCTCTTCACCAACCACGGCCTTCATGGCAGCAGCGTCTCTACCAATGGCGTATTTAGCGTACAGCTGGTTCGAGACATCACCGTGGTCCTTTCTGGTCATTCCCTCTCCAATGGCACTCTTCATCAGTCTCGACAAAGAGGGCAGCACGTTGATTGGAGGATAGATACCACGGTTGTGCAGTTGACGATCCACGGAGATCTGGCCCTCGGTGATATACCCGGTCAAATCTGGAATAGGATGCGTGATATCGTCATTAGGCATGGTGAGAATTGGAATCTGCGTAATGGACCCGTTTCTGCCTTCGACTCTACCAGCACGTTCGTAAATGGTTGACAAATCGGTGTACATGTAACCGGGGTAACCACGTCTACCGGGAACCTCTTCTCTGGCAGCAGAAACTTCTCTGAGCGCATCAGCATATGAAGACATGTCCGTCAAGATAGTGAGCACGTGACGCTCAGTTTGGTAGGCCAGGTATTCGGCGGTGGTCAGTGCCAGACGTGGGGTGATGATTCTCTCAATAGTTGGATCATTGGCCAAGTTCAAGAACAACGATGTTCTCTCCAGAGACCCGTTCTCCTCGAAATCCTGCTTAAAGAATCTCGAGGTTTCCAAGTTAACACCCATGGCTGCGAACACTATGGAGAAGTTTTCCTCATGACCGTCGTGCACGTCCTTGGTTGGTCTAACCAGACCGGCCTGTCTACAGATCTGAGCAGCAATCTCGTTGTGTGGCAGACCGGAAGCAGAGAAAATTGGGATCTTCTGGCCTCTGGCAATGGAGTTCATGGTGTCAATGGCGGAGATACCCGTGGAGATCATTTCCTCGGGGTAAATACGGGCAAAGGGGTTGATTGGCGAACCGTTGATGTCCAAGTAGTCCTCGGCAAAAACCTTAGGTCCGTTATCAATTGGTCTACCAGAACCATCAAAAACTCTTCCGAGCATGTCTTCACTGACCGGGATCTTGAGATTTTGGCCGGTGAACTCGACACGGGTCTTCTTGACATCGATACCGGAGGTTCCTTCAAACACTTGGACAATCGCACGATCACCTCTGACCTCCAGCACTTGTCCAGCACGAATGGTTCCATCAGGCAATGTCAAGTTGACAATCTCGTTGTAACGAGGGAACTTTACGTTCTCCAGAATGACCAGCGGACCGTTGACACCACCAACGGTGTTATAGTTAACACGAGGCTTGATCTTGAAGCCCTCGGTGACCGCCTTCTTGTTGATCTCAAACAATTCTTTGTCGGACAACATTTTGGACAAATGACTTATGGCAGACTCTCAGATTCTGATGCTATTTTGCGAATGTTCTTTTGTCGAACGATCTTCTGTGCCCAATTCCAGCCAGTGCAGGTAGGGGTCGAGACTATTGAGTGCAAACAGGGAATCCTTCGGAATCTGAAGAATAACTATTGCAATTGAGCTTTGCTGAAGTGTCCTTTGACGAAATTCGAGATGATTCTTGAACTACGGGGGGAACAAGACTGACGATTGGTAGACTGCCTCCCTTCTTTCACCTCCTATACTGCCGCTCCCTTCGGGCCAAATGTCGTGCACAAAACGATAATTTGCTGCCAAATCTGCCAATTTCGGCGGGCCCGTCGCTGGAGCTTATGCAGCCATTCTGGATATTACGCTTGGACGTGGTCTGTCAATTACGCAGAGATGGGTCAAGCGATAAGATAAGCCTATATATACCGGATGCTGATGTTTATATGACCTCCCAGTTGTCAAACGTGTTTGTAGACCTGGAAGAGTTTGCCTTGGAAGCCTTGGAAGCCTTGGACGAAACAGAGCGCCCACTATTGTGGTGAGGCTTTTTTGGCCTTGACTTCGTGGGCGTAGATACAGATCTCCTGGTGGTTTGCACACTGTTAACATGGAGGTTGGTGTGATCGTGACCCGACGAAGCATTGAACTCAACAGTGGATGTGGTAACAGTAGGAGGCGGTATGAAGTTTGGTGGATCTTTCTTTTTGGTTTTCTGTTGTTTTGGGACGGTCTCATCGTGATCCAGCGAAACAATAAATGTGGACGATTCCGCAGAAGCCCTCTTTGACTGGTCCTCTATCCGCTTCAGAATCTCTCGCGCGAAAAACTCGTAAATGTACATATGCAACTTCTCAAAATTGTACAGGTCTTTGCTTGAGGTCAGGGTTGGCGCTTCAAACTTGGAATCCAGAACCGATTCGAACACAATGGATGAGCTACTCTTCTTTCCAGCATCAACCTCTGCCTTCTCCTCCTTCCAAAAACTGTATCGTAAATCCAGATTCTCGTCTGAATCAGATCGTTCCTGTGACGGCTCTTTTGTAACCTCTTTGGAGGTGTTGACTGGAACGGGTTTCGTTTTTTTCTTCCAGAATCCGACTAATGCTTCAGAGATGGATACCCTTCTGTCGGTGGGTGCTCGGGTTTTGGAGATGTCCAGAACATGCTTTTCGTCTCCTCTGCTGGAAGAGTTTTCTGTATCATTTCGTTCTTGATCCTGCTCCCGGGGTGCTCCATATCGAGAAGCGTGATACTTTTCATTATAGATCAGCATCCACACCAGACCATCAAGCTTCACAGCTTCTTCAAAAGAGCGAATCTTTAAATCGTTCACAACATTGATTTCTTTAGCCCTTTCATCCAAGACTTTGATGAGATACATCATGTCGATAATCAAACATGCAAGACCCCTGCTGAAGGCCAGAACCTGTAAGTTGGAAGCATCAGCCAGAAACTCTATATGGGACTTCCCGTCTACCATCTTGGATGGGATATAGGCAGTATGGTACTCACTCTTGTCAGAAATATTGGACGAGAACAGAGGTCTCAAGGGCTCGAGATTTTGCTGGGTCTTCTTATTGATGCCGTGGACAAACTCGGGTGTTGGAAAGACAACCATATCATAAGGCAAGCTCACATTCAGGTACAACGACATGATCTGGATAAACCTGCAAATATTCTCCAAGGAGGTGTTGATAATAGGAGCCGAGAAATTGAAGAACTGTGGGATCGGTATTATGGGAATGAAGCACATCATCAGTTTTAGATCATCAAACACAGGTTCCTTGGCTTTATTGTAAAGACGAATATTGGCTATCAGGTTTCGGTTTAAGCTTTGAATGCGATCGTAATTTTGATGCTTAGATTGCGAATTTGCTTTGAACTCTGCCAGTTGCTTTGAATGGAGTTTCTTGGAGTAGTTCACCTCCTTCACTCCAAAGACTTTGATCTCTTGCTGGAACATCTTTGACCTGGCATTAGACAAAAGCTTCTTGACGGCATCAGACTTCTCATTTCTGTATTCCACAATTCCACGCTGGATCAAGTCCCTAGATTTGGCATACATATCTTGCAACTTGGTAGTTTCCTCTTCTAGATGGATCCGTCTCTGGCGAAGATTCTCCTTTGGTGCCTCTAGCTCTGCCTTCAAAGAATCGACTTCTTGAGCAAGCATAGCGATCCTGGTCTTATTCCGCGATATGCTTCTCTTATAATGCGAAACTTCAACGCTTAGCAAAACCTGGGCCAACCTGGCTGCTGAATCAGCAGACGGAAGCGGAATCGAAACATGCGA
Source organism: Kuraishia capsulata CBS 1993 (assembly GCF_000576695.1). Lineage (NCBI taxonomy): Eukaryota > Fungi > Ascomycota > Pichiomycetes > Pichiales > Pichiaceae > Kuraishia > Kuraishia capsulata. The sequence goes on from NW_019172956.1 coordinate 791,727, forward strand.
ATTTGAACCAGCTGTCTGACTAAGAAGCTTTTGCCTGTCCGTGCCCTTATCACCAACATCTAGGTACTCTTGAATAAATCCAGAAGCCCTTCCATTGATACAATGACTCAACACGCCATCAACCTGGTTGCTGGCCAATTGGCTAATACGATCCGTTTCAATAAGTTCGAGCTTTAACTTCAGCAACTTAAAGTTGATACACGACGCACACGTCAGGTTCAACACAGATCCGTTGGAGTTTTTGGATTGTTGTTGGAAAGGTTTCACCTTTGTGGGGTCTGCGTAGTTCACATTGCACACACCGCAATGCGTCGGGTGCGGCCTCATCATTTATCCGAGAATTAACCGGTGGCAAATTTCAAAAAAACAGCACAATTTCTAGATCATGCTATCCCAAAAAATATGAGAGTGTCAACGAAAGGAGCATGTTCAAGTAGGACAGACTTAAACATCCAGATGACACACATGGGTGGCTGGTAGTGCAGCCAGTGCAAAAAAAAGATAAGATTTGATTTCGCCCAGGATCGAACTGGGGACGTTCTGCGTGTTAAGCAGATGCCATAACCAACTAGACCACGAAACCATTTCTTGAAAGCTGGACAGGTAGTGGCCAGCTAGATTGGGTGTATTTGGTTATAGGACGACTCAAAAACCTTCGTCAAAAACTAGAATTTGGTGCCTGGACTTGCGTGCCTGGGCTTACGTGCCTTCCGGAGGTAAATTTCTAATTTAGTGGAGATGATCATGAAATAGCGACAGAGGTGCTGACATGAACCAGCTCTTTGAGGCCAAGAATGCGGAGTACAAGGGAAACTGGTGGAAAGACTACACTATAGGGGATGCTCGGCTATCGTGGGGTCATGATCAAGATTCTTTTCGGAAGAATAGCACAGTATGTGGCAACTACAATGAATCTCCTCGAAAAATCCCTATGTCTTCCCCTTTCCCAATTGCCCATCAAAATGCACCTCCATACACCTCTTACCCCAAAGGCTCGGAAGATCACCGATCACGTGATGTCTCTCATCTCATGTCTAAGCGAATCAGCCGGCAGTAACGCCGTCAAACGACCTGTCAGAGTGTTAAATCAACAAGCAAAACCACTCAAACATACAAAAATCCGAGGACGCAAAATTCAGCACTTTTAAGATCGAAAAATACTTAATCCATTGTCGGACGATTACCTCCGCAAATTTCGTTCACCTGGAATTGTGTATGCCACAGAATTTGACGTGTTTGTGTGGGAGTGTGTGTGCTATTTTTGTCTCTCTTTGTGTGGTGCCTTGTTGCTCTTCACACAAGCCATCTCTAAATCTAAAGGTGTGATATTTGCAGAGTGCCTTGTTGTTCATTTCGCTATTCATCAAAGAAGACCAAGTCTCTTTCTTTTTTTCCCATAACCTCATTCCATATACTGGATTAAATTGGTTTGGAAACCCTTCGTTGCTGCCATCCTAAAACTGCTACCCTCTCGCTGCGCCGACCCCTGTTTCGCTTGTTGTCCCAGTTACATCTCGGCATTCACAAGACAAAGCTATTGAAAAACACCCAAAAACACAAAGGGCCGATCCTGTTGCGATTACTTTTGCAACCTTTCTGTTTTGTCAAATCTCAGAATTGCAGAATTACCATCACCAGTCATATATTCCACGTGCGGACCTGATCTAATCGATCAAGGAAAAATTTCTTAGGGCTTGCTAGGCTACCCGATTTTTCAGGAAAAATCGCATTCACTCGTTTTTGGAATAGCTTACTATATCCGAATCGCTCATTAAGTTGACCTCTATCTCTTTTTCCACTCATCATGCCTAAGACCGCAGTGGCCGTCGGCTGTGCAGTGGGAGTGCCAGGTGCCGTGGGGCTTCTCATCTGTCTTTTCTTCTGGTACCGATCGTCGCGGAGATTCAAGAAGGAGTCCATGGAAGATGTCGATATTGATGCCAAGGACATGGACCTGAGCTCGCTCTACGCCAGACCGCACAAACCTGGGTTTGCTCCTCCGGTGGACCCTTCCACCGGGGATGAATTGTCCATACGTGAAAGGGACCTGGATCACATTTCGGATACGAAATACGAAAGCCAGGCTAACAAGGATTCGAGTATCGCTTTCGGCGTTGACACCTCAGATGGAACGAAAAATTCAGGCACAGACATCACGACCAACAGCTCGTCCCATCTACACACACACAGCAATATCCACAGCAGTGGTGGAACTCCAGGGTCGAATTACATGTCCTTTTATGATTCGGTAATACCGGTTTTGCCTACTCCTGATAACCTCCCAGGTAGCGCACAGACGATGGTTGAGAACTCTCCCAATGGGGGGTCTCAACAGGCCACTCCAAAGACACCGGAAAGAGGCTCGGCTGCACAAACTGCTGACTTTATACGGCATTTGCACAAGAATGACAGTTCGAGTTTCCCCATGACCACACATACCATGGTTAATGCCACACCCTCGACTCTGAACCTGTTCAATAACTATCAGAGGTCTTCCAGCACTAGTACCAGTCGCAATGGGTCCATGACTGGTCTCAATGGATCCCAGGACGGAATCGCTGGTACAAAGGCTTATCCAAGATCCGGTGCTCTTAGCAAGGCTACGAGTCAAGACAATATTGGTCTTTTGCGCTCTGCAAGAGGATCGAACCAGTCGTTGCTTATGATGGGCCAGGAAAGCCCGAAAAGAGCACTGAACAGCACAGCAGAAGGATTCACAAATCCTTCGTCCCCAGGATGGAAAACTGACACTGAAACTGGAGAGATCCAGCCGCATTCACTGCTTGAAGGCACAATTCTTGCTACCTCAGAAGCTCCCCTGAAGCCTTCGCCATTTGACACACCTCCAAGAAATCGATCCAGTCACGTTTTTGCCGACGACGATGAAGATTCGAGCGAGTAAGCTTCGAATCACGCGCGGAAGACGCTTGGCGATGTCTTGCAATCACAAAATTTCAACTGTGTGCCTGTAACACCTGTTGATTCATAACTCATATTCCAGATATCAAATTTCATGTTCCAATTCCAGCCACCAGTTTATTTATTCCTTTTCAGTCTGTTTTCTCGTTCTCAGGTCGGCATTTCCATTGTAAATACATATACATACATATTTCTCACTAAACTGGAAGTGTAGACTGTAGATTACAATGTTTCACTGGCAATTGTGGTGTTCGCACTGACTTTTAATAGTTCATGATTTTCGACATTTTGTTGGCTCGTAATTCCAGTCTATGTACATCTCTTCATTTCCAACATCACACTTCTAAAACGCAATCTCGATCGAAGGATCATCAAGCAAGTTGATCACCTTCCCGTTCTTCAACACCAAGTTCCATCTCTCAATAGTGAACTCCTGAAGTCTGCTATCTCTGTTCGCCTTGAGCTCCATTTTGGCAGTGTCGATATTTCCTTGAACATTGACACCAATATCGATCTGTCCCTTCATGGTATTCAGAATACCATGCACCCATGGAACGGTTCCAGCGAATGTGATCTCTTTTCCAATGGCCTCTCTCGCAAAATCAGAACGACGCAAGCAGTACATCGTAGCATTCATCACGGGAGAACTGGTTTTCTCGTAGTTGAAGATACCAAAAAGGGCACCCGACATGAGGATTGAAAAGCACACAAAATAGGTCTTGTTCAGCCTTCCCTCCCTTAGCGGATCTGGCAAATCGTCATGCACCGTCATCGGCCTTCTTCCATCCTTAAGCTCGCTGAGCTCATCAGCGGTATGCTGAATTGATTCTGCTTTTGAATGCACCGTTCTTAGTGGCATGTTTAACGGGCTCATCAACAGGTTTAGCGGGTGCTTCGATGAGACTGTCAGTGGTCTTGTTTGACACTGCTTCATCAGCCCCATATTTCCACATGCACGCGAAAACCTAATAGCTCTGAACATTCCGAGAATCTTATAAGTAAGCTCGATTTTTCACTACGTTGACAGGGGAAGAATCTCAGAAAGTGCTCAGCTCATTTTTGAATCGCAAATCGAAAGGTCGTGGGATAAACTAATTATATCTGGAAAATGGCTCGTTATAATCTATCTGGACCACTGAATAGATCAAACAGGTATATAGGTTTGTGTTCAGGTCCAAATTGGCCACTTTTTGGACGAATAATTTACCTGGATCTCAGATTTCTTTGAAACAATGTCCGCAATAAAAGGTGCGGCAGCGTACAAGAAAAAGGCCGGTATGCTGTCTCTAAACGAAGAGGTTATACCGCCTGTGCTGGTGTGGAGATGTATTGATGATACGGTGGCGATTCCACTCGTGGAAGTTCAGCTAGACAAAATTACGAACCTAAAGGCAACACCAGCCACTTCTGAAAAGATGATGTTGAAGATTATAACGAATGACCCTGCTGCTACGGTTCCAGCAACTCCATCTAGCGAGGTGGTTTTCTCTTTTAACAGCAGGGCAACCATGGAGGAGATACAAAGGGCATTACAGCAAGTGATAGCGAGACGGAAGGCCTCGTTATTGGCTGCCGAATCTGCTCGAGAGTTAAGTTTGAGTGGAACTCCAGTTCCACAAGCTGATACAAAGCGCTCTCAGTCCCTGGGGCCGCAATCGGGATCAGACGAAGAGACTTTGGCTACGTTAACGGACCCACAGAAGCTGCTTAGAAATCATCAGTTACAACAGAAGCTCTTGATGAGCAACAAGAAGCTCATGGCGACGTTCAAGGAAGTGGTGATGAACAGTGGACTGGACCCTGAGGAGTTCTGGAGTACGCGGATTAACCTGCTGCGGTCATTTGCTGTTCAAAACAATCAGAAGAGAGGCTCCTATAATGTCCTGAGCACGATAAAACCTGTGGCTAGTAGCGACAACGAGGTGAATGTTTCGGTGACGAGAGAGAAAATCCACGAGATTTTCAACCAGTATCCTATAGTGAGGAAAGCATATGACGACTGTGTTCCCAAAATCAGCGAGGGTGATTTCTGGTCGCGATTTTTCAGCTCAAAGTTGTTCAGGAAGCTGAGAGGTGAAAAAATCAATCCCTACGATCGTGGCGATGTCATGTTAGACAAGTATCTGTATGCGGACGCAGATTATGATGGTGAAGAAGAAGAAGTTGAAACATCTCCTTCTTCGAAAACTCATCCGACAACGTCTCCCTCTGGATCACCAGTCCAAAAGAAGCATAAATCAAAGAACATTGATGACATACACATCAACAAGATCATAGACGTTATGGGTAACGAAGAGGATAACTCGCAGAAGCTGGGAAACGCTCCCGATATCACGATGAGGGCTGGAAAGAATCAGGATATGTTGTCCATAATGAAGACTATGAACAGATTATCAAGGCGAATGTTGAAGAGCACTGGTGTTGACATTGAGGAGGAGGATCCCGAGAAAGAAGAGCAGGAGAACGAAGAGGAGCTAGAGTTGAATGACCTACGTGAGACTCACGAGACTGAGTACAATGAGATCAACTTTAAGGTGAATTCCAACAAGCACTCGGATTTGATTAAAAATATACCGAAGGATAGTTCTCCATTGAATCCCCAGGAATGGTATGCAGAGTTTCTGTCTGAGTTGAAAGGCTACTTCAAGGTAGGAATTGATCTGCAGGAGGTTTACAATAGCGATGAAAAGAAAAAGGGGATAAGAGAAGCTTCTCATGAGATCGAGAGGTTGGTGAGACAGAATGCCAGGCAAAGCTCTCATGGATGGCATGCAATCAAGTTTTCAGCCTCCGACGCTTCTTCTTTGAGTTCCATCCAAGACCAAAGTGTTCACAACGAAGATGCGGAGGTTGATCCTTCGTTCTTGGGACTTGATCCGGCCACAATAGAACAGCTGAGACTCACCCATAGCACTTCCGTGGAGTTTTTGTGTCATTTCTGGCTTGGTTTCAACGAGTCCGCAACAGCTGATAAGGCCAAACTCGTCCAGCTCAGGAAGCTTTATCTTTCTATCAAAAAGTGCCAGGACCGTGTTGGAGCAACCATCAACAATATTGAGGAAAGGTTCAAGAATGTGAAGAACGAGGATGGAGAGTTGGTTGTGGCCAAAGCAAGAGAGTTGATGGATCCATTATCGGTCAGTCTAGACCGTGCCATACAGAAATATCAGCTAGCAATGATGCCTACCTCCGGAAATAATGCCTAAGAGGGTAAAAAAACGTTCCTATACATGCATATATTTATATCATTGGCTGAACCAAGAGCAGATTATTCTTGCGTGGATGCGACAGCTTGAGAACTGCTCGCGTCCTTAGCAAATTGAAAAATCGAAAAATCAAGCATTTTTATTCCATCCCATTCGCTTCCTTAAACTTAGCCCATGCTTGATTCAACGAAACAAAAACAGCTTGCGCGACCAGTTTTTGCTCTGTGGATGCCGTAGGACTCACCTTATCAGGATGGACCTTGGCAACTGCCTTCATATAAGTGATCTTTACTTTCTTCTCCATAATCAATTCTCCAACAGAAACAGGCTTCCAGTTAGCATCCTGCCACAGAATTAGTTGTAGCGACGATAGCAAAGCACGTAGATTGTCCTCTTTGCCTCTCTTCCATTCCTGAACCCTTGCTTCAACCTGATCGTGCAACTGGAACTTCTCTGCCTCAAATTGCTGTTGTTTTTGCGATTGTTCGTTAACGGTCTTCATAGCTGCGGATGGTTTGGAAACACTGGGTTTCGTTGGGGCTTTTTTGGGTTGAGCTTTGGCTGGTGGTTTGCCCTGGACAACTTCCTGACAACGTTTCTTACCATCCATTACCTGCTTCGATGCTCCGCCATTCTCAACCAACATGTTATAGGCACTTAGAGCATCCGCGTATTTTTCAAGATTCTCCAAAGCTTCTGCTTTCCTGGAAACAAGCTTGATCCAGAATTGCTTGAGAGGTTTACCAGATTCTACTTCCACACCAGCAAGATCACCTGGTGCCCCGCCGAAAGATCCGATGAATGAAAGAGCACTATCAGCAGAGGAGAGTGCACTTTTCGCGTCACCCAGTTTCAAGAAGCATGTTGCCAGATTTGAATTCACGACAATCGTGAGTTTATGGGAACTTGGAAGAAGGGTTAGACAACTCTGGTATCCCACGAGGGCATTTGTAAAGTCGCCCTTTTTGAATAAATCGTTTGCTTCCGTGCGCTTGAGCTCGAATTTGCTCAATTGATCTGGCGACACCGAAACTTCTGGTATGACAATCTTTGTTCGGGTTACCTGGGGAACATTTGCACGTTTTGGGGCTGGTGCTCTCCTTCTTGAGCTTGAAACATACATCTCGTCGTTCTCAGTTTTAGCCCTGCTTGCAGGTCGTGATGTCAGGACAGGAGCACTGAATATGTCCATGAACGAGTCAGTTTTAGACCCAGAAAACGAAGGAGAAGCACTTGATGAAGTTGAAGCAGTAGACGCGGATGATGATTGGGGTTCGACTGAATTGGCTCTGAATTGTTCTTGAGGTGGTGATACACTGGACGGTGGTTGTCTCCTCCTAGAAGGCAATGGGTCATCAAACTTAGAACTGTGCGCAGATGAAGGAGACGACGAGTTTTGTCTATGAGTCTGAAGTTTCGCTCTAGCCTCATCTCTCTTCTGTTTCAACTTTAGGTCTTGCTCTCTTTCCCTTTCCTTTCTGATCTGGATTTCCCTGAGGCGCTGATCTTCAACAATCCTTCTCATCTCCTCGGGAGAGACTTCCTCGCTGGGGTCGTCATCTGGAAGTCGCATTGATTGAGCCTTATATCTGTCTCTATTCTTCATCCAGGCAGGCTGGCTATTATTCTTTTCCAGTTGTTGGTTTTTGTACAAGTCGATACCTTTGGCAAGTGTCTTTCTGCCTGTCTGCAACCAAAACGAGGCCTTATTTTTGAGTTCCACAGAAAGCTCGTTGACCATTGCGCCCAGATCATCCGAACGAGCTCCAAAACCATCGTCGTCACCGTAAGGGTCCGAGCTATGCGAAGATGAGCCATTTGCTCCAAGCTTTTCCTGCTTAGCCTTGCTATGAGCAGCGTTCATCAAGTAAGTGATTGCCTGATTGACATCTCTTCCACTGTCGGTGCTCTCCAAGGCTTCGTTCGCCTGATCAATACCAAAACCCATGTCCACCAGCTCTGCCAACGCTTCATCTCGTTTAGAGACCCCAGATGTCGTAGACCCAGAGGATGACAAAGGGGCAGAACTCACCGGTTCAGAACCTCGAGATGGTGGCACAGGATCCTGAGAACCATTTGAAGAGTTACCAGGCAAAAAATCGTCTGAAACCGGTTGCGGGCCTTGTTGGCTTTGTTGTGGGGCCGGAGACGGTTGGTTGAATGCCTCAAACAGCGTATCTATATCCACCGAAGAAGCCACAACCGGCTTGTTCTTTGGCAAATCAGCAATTCCCACAGAACTAGAGTTTCCCGATGCACCCGTTGATCCTAATTGTTCCAACAGACCCAGATCTGGCCACATATTGGTGTTGTTCGGAGAGCTCACACCATTGGAGCTTGGTGTGGAGTTGAGTCTCTGTGAGAGCGGTATATTTTTCTCCGACTTCTTGATAGAATTTGTAGACAGCAAGTCTGCAAACAAATCCTGACTTTTCGACATTATTCCGAAAGAACGCTCTGCCCAATCTGAGGCTGTGGATCCAGGTCCTTGTCTGGAATCTGATGGATCTGCCGTGTCTATATCGAATCTGCCAAATCATCGCGGGTGAGTAGCCAAGCTAGAATTTTTTTCTACCTACTTGAAAATTTGGAGTAGGCTCGATTCTGTGCTGTTAAGTCAGGATTATACCACTTTCATTACAAATTACATTCAAAATGCATTTGATGTACACAACTGGCCCAGACGGCAAGAGAATCTACACTTTGCAGAAGATCACCGAGTCTGGTGAAATTACCAAGTCTGCGCACCCAGCCAGATTCTCTCCAGACGACAAATACTCCAGACAGAGAGTCACTTTGAAGAAGAGATTTAACATGCTGCCAACTCAGCAAGGTAAGTCAACAAAGAAATATGCGTGGTATCCGATTTGACATGATTACTAACAGGAATCTAGAGAACCTCAAGTACTAAGTTGACTGCGCGAAGTGGAATATGCTGTGTGTACTACTGCATTGTGTGTACTTTGCTGATAGTACTAAATGAGTATTTTGCAGAATTCCTCTGAGGTCCAGAGGAGATTTTTGGGATATTTTAATTGGCTAGGGAAATGCAGGTGAAAAAAGGCTGCCGTTACATGAAGTCGACACTTAAGCGTGGACCACGTTTGAGGCTTAAGCAATAAGCATTATGTGTAATATAAAGACAAATTTCTATCAAGTTGTGTGAAGTGTAGAAATATGGGATTCAAACAAGTGATCTTGAGTGACATGTCATGGAAAAACCATGGAATCACCATGGAAGGGTCAACAGAGTGGTATCATGAATGAACCCCAAACGGACCATTAAATGAACCTCCGAATGAACCTCCGAATGAACCTCCGAATGAAATTCCGAATGAGCCACACTGTGAACATAATATGGGAGATCCAGACGGCCATAATATCCAACCACGACTGAACAGAAATGGTAATCCCAATGACCAAACACAGCAGCAGATATTATCAACCCAAAAGCTTCAAAAATGGGAGAGAAATCCAACTTAAACTCTAAACAAAAAACCAAAATAAAACCCAAACACCATTTTCATTTTTGACGGCTATAAGCCGCTAGAATATCGGCAGGCTCTGACAGCTTCTTGGAAGACTTGAGGTGATATTGAGCATTCTTAGTGTATGTCTCCCACATATCACAAACAATCTCGGTCTCGAGATTCATAGTGTTTATCTGTTCTAACTGGTTGTTCATTGCCTTCATGGAGTGATTCACCATGGCCTGAAGTAGAAAAGGGTTAGTGACATGTTTGTTATCAAGACGCGTGCTATTTGAACGCGCCTCACAAAGCACTTGGACTCACGAAGTTGTGGATTATTCTCGCAAACAGAGCCTTTCTCTCTGTGTCATATGGGTCTTCCATTTTTTGTAAACTTTCCTCGGAATATTTTGTTTTTTGATTGGATTGTTAGAGACCTAAGATCAATATTAAAAAAGATAATGAAAGCTATAAAGCGTATCTCTTAATACTGAGAGATGAGATGGATACGAAAATGGGTTAATGCACGGACCTTGCTGTTTATCAAGCTTTCGGGTATTGATAGAATTCACAACTTCACAATATCTACAACTTGAATAACGAATCTTTTCCAGATTCCTTTCAGACTTTCTTTTCCTCCGTCCAATCATGTCTGGATTCGGAACTGTTTTGGTGCTTTCCTTACTGATGGGCATATCGTGAGTGTCATATTGTTCCGCTTTCAGAAACCGTGAAACTGATAGTATATAGCCACTCTCACTCTCACCCTGATACTAACAAAATTTCAGCTCCTTTTTGTCGGGGCTTATACCAATTGTTGTTCGCTTAAGTTCATCCAAGCTGAAACTTATATCCGTGTTTGGTGCTGGAGTTCTACTGAGTGCAGCGTTAGTACTCATAATACCAGAGGGTCTGGAGAAGGTGGAAGAAAAAGGATCCAATCTCACCGGCATAATGCTACTTTTGGGATATTTCACTCTGCATATGGTTCAAAACGTTCCTCAAATCTTATCGCCGAGGAATAAAGACTATTACAAAACTTCAGCTGTTGAGGACTTGAACCTTGAGGACACTGAACTTCCGGTGCTGGAAAGTCCTCCTATATCCAAACCGAAAACGATACTAATTGAGGCTCAGACTCAGTTCAAAAATGCATGTAAATCTCCATTTACTCTTGGGCTCATGATCCACTCTTTCTGCGACGGTATCGCACTAGCATCGACTGTATATGCAGCAGATATACGACTCCAGCTCACGATCCTTTTTGCCATATTCATCCACAAACTACCGGCGGCATTTGGTCTCACATCCATATTGAGGTCTCACAATCTCGCTAAATCTGGCATCATGTGGCATTTGTTCTTTTTCGCTGTATCCGCGCCAATCGCTGCGGTTCTGGCTTTTGGTGTGTTCTCGATCGTGTCTGCATCTGACGAGAATGGATCCTACGTTTCTGGACTACTGCTTCTATTTAGTGGGGGTTCGTTTTTGTATGTGGCATTTCATGCTTTGTCAGACACGATGGAGAATCATGGAGGTGAAATTTTGAACGGCGGTGACATGTCTTCGATAGAAGAACCATCAGATGAGAGGCCTCTTGAGCTTGGGGCAAGTGCTTTGGGAATGCTTCTTCCAGTTCTGGTGAGTCTTGCCAAAGAGTGACAGTTATTGATATTTGATACTTATCTCATCGGTATGCAGCCTAATGACTCGGGTCTAGCCTTATTGGGGGCTTCTTTTGAAATCTACCCTTACTGTTCAAGCAAATCCTCTTTCATATTGTCGGGAATTTTGCTGCGAACCTTATTAGTGAATAACAGTAATGACCTCAACTTAACCAGTAATTATCCTTCGATTTCGTTGATCTTCTTTTCTTTCTCATCTCTTTCCTAACGACTTTCTTTTCAACCACCTATCCTTACTACTCACCACCCTCGACTCCGCCTTTGGAACCGTCAATACCGTCGTAGAATTGGAGATCTTTCGTATCTTCTCGAGCACCTTCACGGTAACAGGTCCTTTCTTCTCTGAGCTCTTGGTCGCTTTCCTCGCCATCCTCAGCTTCTGTACCTTCATCTGCTTGGATACCTCTTTAAGAGTCTCCTTGTCCAAATCGTCGTAACGAACGTGCGATCTTGCAGAAAATGGCTCGGATTTGTCCTCAGTTTCAGAAACTGCAGCCAGAACATCATCTGGCAAGATATCGGGTAGATCTTCGTACTTATGGCCTTTGGCCTCTGATCTGGTCCTTTTCTCCAGTTGCTGTTTCTCAAACTTTTGCTGTGCCTCTCTTCTTTTCTGTCTCTCTATTCTTTGTTTCTCCTCCTGTAACCTTCTTTTCTCGTTTTCCTGCCTTGTTACCGCCTCTTTTGATGTTCCCAGGTTCTCCTCTTCTGGAGCCTCATCATCGCTGGACTCGTATGCATCGCTAGCTTCTGCGCTGGATTCGCCTTTATCCGTTCCAACCAAGGTTCTGCTCCTAGTTCTGGTGGTAGGGGAATCAAATGACGCGACTGGCATTCTTGTGGAATAAATGTGGGAATGTGGTGTACTAAGGCAGTTTTGAAGGTTCAGACATTTGGTATGAAAAATTCCAAATTTTTTGATAGGTGGTCGTGTAATGCAAATAAGTTTTGGTGGCGCACAACCCTCATGAGGTAGGCGACTAAGCGCGTTGATTCAAGTAACGCAAAAACATTATGAAAGAGTAATTGCAAATTGCAGTAGCAGATAGCCAGGTTTTTTTTGCTAAACGCTAGGACGTGTTCTACCGGGACAAACCTCTGGAACAAGTCCAATATAACACAAGAAAGCCCTTGCTAACTGAGCCAACAGCTCGTCTTTCCCAGTGAAGTACAGCACACCCACAATGATAAGCACCGAAATCGCATATCCAATATTGAAGTAAATCCTGTTCCTGCAGTAGAAGTCAATCCATGACTGAGGTAAATCAAACAAATTGTCTCCACGCGACCCTTCGGTAGCACTAGGTTCACAAGATGGAAGCAATGGACGCAGAGCTGGATCCCAAATGGGCAAGTCTGAGCTCTCCTCTGGCGCCCAACGTTTCAGGCCGCATCTTCTCACAATCCAGCCGATTGTTGTTGGAGTCACACCTGACTCATCTGCTGGGCTGTTTGCTGGATCGTGTTCAGGCGAGTCTGTTGCATCTTCAAATACCTGTGATTCTACTCTTCTCATATAAGAAGGAGATTCATGAACGGAAGTCAAACCTGAAGCAGGCAGTGATTCGTAGCTCACCGGAAATCCAGTGTATGTAGTTTTCTTGGTGTAGTCAGCTTGTTTTGAAGCTGAGCCTGTGTCAGGGTCTTGGGCGTTTGCAGTCATTCCGATTAAACAGAAACGCTATATTTTGTCAGATAACCGGCTGGGTTCGCAGTCTTTGAAAGGACTTCAAATGCAGTCTATTTTGGATTGTTTTTCTTGTTTTTTTGAAAAGAGGATGGGAAGGTAGGAACAAAAGAAAGATGCATACCACAACATTTATACGTGTTGTGTACACTATCTATGCAGAACTGATGACCTTCCAGCTACAAAATCAACTAGGCTTCTTGATAATAGAGCTTATTATATACAACATTTATGATGTAGTATATTGATAGTAACTAGCATCAATATATAGCTAATCGAACGAAAACTGTCTTGTTAAACCTTGTTCGGTCTGCTTCTATCTCTCTACCCCCCAGCGCGCCCCCATCTCAACACCTTCTTTTGAAACAAGCATAGCATAAACCGTTTCATATGAGATAACCACTAGGAGAACGAATAGGATCATTATCATTAATAACTTGGGGGTGGTGTCCGCGGAGCGGGGAGATCCAACACCTCCAAGGCCCGACCCAGAGCCTCTATAAATTTCAGCAGTCAAGGCATCCAGTTCATCAGGTTCCCCAGGTGTTACTGTAGCTGAGGAATCCGTTTGGGTGTTGCTATGAGCAACTACACCTTCTGGGCTAACGCCTTGTTCTTCGGCTGTATATGGAGACCCAGACCTTCCTTCTTCCACCTCTCTCATATGGGCAAATGGCGAAGGAATTGAGTCATACCCAGACTGATTAGTATCAATAAGCTGAGAACTGTCTGTGATTTCGGCGGTATCTGGATCCAAAACGCTGGAAGAGGGTTTCTTGGGAGACCGGTACCCGAAGGCAAGAGACAACTTGTCTGCCACGGCGCTTCTTATTGAGAATTCTCTTTCGATCATGAGGGTTTCAGGCAAGTAGACCTAAGATAACAATTTGGAGTATTGACACGGAAAGCTGGTCTTGTTCTTGTCTTGTTCTAAAGAAGTATAGTCTCTTGCAGTTTGTTTGACTCTATTAGACGCCGCACGGATTTTAGATATGCTCACTACTCAACCTCCATGGTGCATGAGCCGCACACTGAATAATTTCTGGAGGCCTCATCGTGAACATTTAATTCATACTTAACTGTACGTTTGATTTGTTTTAAAGGTTATGAAACATTTTAGTTCATGAACATATAATACTTAGTATTTCTACCGTTTCTCTTTTTTTCTGTATTCAAAGGAAGGACTCATTTACCTGCGCCCTGACAAATCCATCATCTCTCTTCTTGGTAGTATCAAACAGCTTCATCAACCTATCCTGGTCCGTTCCACCTTGATCAAATGCGAAACCAGTTCTCTTTCTCATTCTGACAGATTGTCTGAGTCGCTTAAGCGAATTGCGGAAAGACTCGGAGCGTGGTCCAGTCTCCTGGTATTTTGCTTTCTGGAGCTCTTGAACGACATGGTAAGTCTCTGGACGATACATTCTCCTGTAGTATTTCCACAAAAAGTCTCTTGAAAGACACAGAACCGGCAGAATAAAGATCATGAACCAAAAGTTCATGGAGTTGTACACCACTGGGACCGTTCCGAGCAGTTCCTTGGAGACATTGACCTTGGGTGCGATGTAGGCATACGGTGGGTACAGACACAGCCACAGCAAAATAGACCCTGGAATCGCAATTAACGTGAATTTCGTCCAAACACTCGAAACTAGTGCTGCTTTACCCAGGGCAGTAAACATACAGGCTGAATAAAGCGCGACACCAAATGACCAATGATCAACTATGTGGCCGTCGTGGAGTTGGTTGCCGTATTTGTAGATGTTGATGGCACCCAAGTATAAAATGGCACTATGGTAGAAACCATTGATGGCCCAACTCCAGAAAGTTTCAACGTTGAAGAATTCTCTTCTTTGACCAGCCTTGTACATCTGAGGGTATCTGGTGAGCATCTGGGCTGAAACATATTGATCAAACACTCCAATCACAAAAGGGGGTAGAACGGTGAAAATCACATTGTAGAACGTCAAAGTCCATGATTCCATTATCGATTGGCCGCTGAATCCGTTAGAGAACACATACCAGAACTGAGTCATATAGAGGGCAATATTCTTGTAAAACGAGTACAGGATTGCCAGACTAATTCTTCGATATGACCAGGATCCATGCACCAGTAACAGTTTCTCCAGAAACCTAAATTGACCAATAGCAAAGTCCGCACTTCTTGCAGCTTGCATTCCTTCCATACCACTAATTCCTACGCCCACATGGGCCGCCTGAATCATGCTAACATCGTTGGCACCATCCCCGATTGCAAGCAACAGAGCCTTCTTCTTTCTCTTCACCAGTTTTACAACCAATGCCTTTTGCAATGGAGAAACTCTGCAGCAGATTACTGCTTTACAGAGCAAACCGATCTCCAAAAACATATCTTCCAGATCACTCTCCAGAGCAAATCCCAGCGACTTTCCATCAATGACCAGAGCAAGGGACTCCATATCCTCCTGCGAAAGATCATTTTCTCTCAAGGCTTCGCATTTCTCCGTGAGGTTCTGCCTCGTATCCTCCTTGTTGTCTTCGTTGACAATCAGCAGGTTCATATCTTCACTCAAAAGTCTGCAACTCATACCGATGTTGATTGCGGTCTCTTGGCGGTCACCAGTTAAAACCCAGACCCTAATTCCTGCTGTTTGCAGTGTGTGGATAGTTTCAGGAACACCATCTTGTAGTTTGTCCTCAATCGCAGTGGCACCAAGTAGAAAAAGATCTTTCTCGATGAGCTCAGCAGCATCATCCAATGCTTGCGATCTATCAACCAAGGTGGTTGAGGCCTTCTGAAAAATCTTGTTCCATTCCTGATACTCCTTCTCGGGTATGATTCTGGTTGCGATACACAAAGTTCTCAGTCCTTCAGCAGCAAACTCTTCCATGTGCTTCAAAGTAACGTCCACAAACGGATTTTCGTCTTGCAGTCTCTCCAAAATCACTGTATCTGCACCCTTGGTGTATAACTTGATAGTCCCATCGGGACAACGGAAAAGTCCAGACATTCTTTTACGCGTGGAGTTGAACTCGCAGATATTGAGCAATTCGTACCACTGTTCCTCTCCGTCCACCTCAATGAACACTCCTGTTGGTTTCCTGATGGTGAATTTGTAACCTAATGAAGCGGCACCATCCACTAGGGCTCCTTCGTCTGGAGAAGCAGCTTGGTATCTGGTCTCACCAGTCTCCAACACTTCTGGAATGACTGTGTGACAAGTAGCCAAAAGTGTGAAGAACTCGTTGATTATCTTTGCATCCGAACTACCAGTGGCTAGTTCAGCTTTCAAATCTGCAAAACTATGATATCCAGTCTCGACACCATCCACGATTTCAGCCCTGCTATCCTCAGGGATCTCCTCGATGTAACATTTTCCAGCAATGGAACATGTTTTGTACTCCATGATGTTTCTGGTTAGGGTTCCCGTCTTATCACTGAATACGTACTCAATCTGTCCCAGTTCCTCCACGAGTGACGAGGTGCGGCACACAGTGGGGGTATCAGTAGGCTCATAGTACATGTCAACGTCAGAGGCAATCATCCATGCCTGGTAGTACTTGATGATTTCAACTGTAACAAACAACGAAATTGGTACCAGGTTAGAGAATAAGATCCAATAGGTCAGCAAGTCCAAGAAAAACTTGGATAGTTTGTTGGTTCCCTCCAAATAAAGGTACTTCATGTTCTTGGCGTTGGAAATCATAGTGATCAAATCACCAAAGGAGGAGACCACAGAGAGCGTAATAAGGATACCAAAAAGCGCAATAATTTGCAAATTGATGACTCGTTCAACATCAGTTCTCTTGATGGGGGCGGCAGTAGCGTTTCTCATGAGTTTTGTCTCGTGGCCTGTGAATATTACAATACCGTGCACCCAACCCGTGTTTCGCAGACTGGCACCTCTTGGAAGTAATTGGTCTGGAGAGAGAGCCACTTCCTGATTGTTGAAGAACAAGGTTCCTTCGAAAGTATAGAGGGAACTGTTTGGAGGCTCGCATTTGATTTTTCCGTTTAGCCTGGCTAGGTCACGCGAATCCACCAAGCTCACCGTATCTGTCTTCGATTGCTTGATCTTCAGATTGGTCTCACCATCCAGATTGGCAGTTTCCACATAGCATATTCCTTCAGGCTCTGAAGAGTTCAACAAAATCAAATCTGCAGGAAATGGGTCGCCATTCCTGACACGAACAATGTCACCCACAAACACCTTGATCCACTTTTTGTGGACGAAATTCCCAGTTTCTGCCTCCAAAACCTCCACTTTTGCTCTGTTCAACTCGTTATCCGCACTCATTCTTTTGAAGTCCTCGGTGATTTCTTTGAGGGCAGAAACCAGCAGTACAATCGCCAGAGTACCTATCGTGGTATAGCGATTGGTAGGCGAAACATTTGGAACTTGCTGGATTATAGACGTGAAAAGGAAAAACAAATTCGCGTATTTGGAGAATTGTTCAAACAAAAACTTCGGCACAAACGTTGCAGCGTTATATTTGGTGGTACTGATGTGGTTATCCATGTATCCAAAAGCATTATTCGACGCAGCATCGTTAAGATGAATAATTCTTGGTCCTTGAGAAGCATCATCTTGCGGCTTTCTTAGTATTTTCTTTACTATTCTGCGTATATCGAACATGTTCTTGAAGTCCTCGCTGAGATCGCGATCTGGTGGGGGCCTGGAATCCTGGTAGAGCTCTTCGTCTGCTGAAGCGGTAGGCGGTCTGTAATCGCCCATCGTCAATTTCGACTTCATATTGTTGTAGATATTGCGCAATCCTTGAGGCTTGTTTTCTGCCGGATAAGACGAACCGTTTTGTGTATCAGTTATATCTGGAACGATCGAATTATCATCTGGATCGTAGAACGGATCTTCAACTGGATGGCCGCTTAGATTCGGCAAATGCTCATTCGTACCAAAAAATGGATCAGCAGCATCATATGCACTGTTAATGACAACACGTCCGTCATAAGGTGAATACCCACCGGCGACATTTTGCTGATACCCGGTCCTACTGTGCCTCGTGTCAGAAGGCCCTAGATCAAACAGGATATCTTCGTCGGAATCCGCAAACGGATCATCACGTGGGTGATTGTTAGCCATGAGAATTTGAATTAATGCCTTTTGCGCAATTCAAAGTTCCAAAGACCGACTTGTAATGGTAGCGAGACAAAGAGTTAACGTTACATGAACTGAGGCCACGAAATAGTGCGTGTGTTTGGTAGTGTGTTTTCCAAATAGCTTCCCGCACGCGTTTCGGGCGGAGCTAAAAGTGGTGAGGCTGATTGCGAGAACGGTGAAATTAGTTGCAAAGTTTAGTATCATAGCATGGTATTTTTGGACCCCAAATAGTTTACTATGCTTAAATGACCTCCGACTTGTCAATTTTCTTGCACCTTTTCAACTGATTTCCCTGCTAAATACGGCATCTTCCCAGCTTACAATCACCTTTCTTCCCGATGGCCATCTGGGTAGTGCGCACATCAGATATGATTCTGAAAAAAAAAATTCCAAAAAAATTTCAAACTTCAATAGAGAGGAGCTTGGTAACGCTTTTCGTCAGAACCACACCTAGCTATCAACATTGAAGAACCATGTCGGACGAGGTAAGTTACATTACGGAACTGTTTGAGGCTTTGTAAGCAGCGAAACTGCTTCTCTCCCTGACTGTCTCAGGACTGACAACTAACACACCCATAGGTGATTTGGCAGGTGATCAACCAGCAGTTCTGTGCTTTCAAGATCAAGACCACAAAAGACCAAAACTTCTGTCGGAATGAGTACAATGTGAGTGGTCTGTGCAACAGACAATCGTGTCCGCTTGCCAATGCAAGATATGCTACTGTGAAAAACATTGGGGGAAAGCTCTATCTGTACATGAAGACGGCGGAGAGAGCACATATGCCCAACAGATTATGGGAGCGTATCAAGCTGAGCAGAAATTATAACAAGGCCCTGGAGCAAGTGGATCAACATCTTTTGTACTGGAACAAGTTTTTAATTCACAAGTGCAAGCAGAGGTTGACCAGATTGACACAAGTGGCCATTACAGAGAGAAGGCTGGCCCTACGCGAAGACGAGAGGCATTACGTGGGAGTGGCGCCGAAAGTGAAGAGAAGAGAGGAAACTAGAGAAAGAAAGGCCCTTGCAGCAGCACGTATCGAAAAAGCAATCGAAAAGGAGTTGCTTGAGAGACTCAAGTCGGGAGCGTATGGTGACAAACCATTGAACGTTGATGAGAAGATCTGGAAGAAAGTTCTGGGCAAGGTGGGCGAGGAAGACGAATCCGAGGATGAAGAAGAAGAGGATTGGGATGAGGAGGAGGAAGAGGAGTCTGACGAGGGTGAGGTGGAGTACGTGGAGGATGATGGTGATGACGATTTGGTTGACATGGAGGATCTTGAGAGATGGTTGGATGATAGCGAAGGCAATTCAAGTGAAGAAGAGTCTGATTCTGAATCCGATGATAGCTCTGATGACAATTCAAAGGGTCGCAAAAGATCGAAGAGCTCTAAGGAGGTTAAGAGAAGAAGACCAAGGATCGAGGTTGAGATCGAAGAGGAGCCAAATGTGGTTACTAGGTAAGGTGAGAAAATGTATGAGTATAGTTGTGTCGCATAAAGTCATTTAAGAAATTGAAAACATTGAAAGTTCAAATTTGAAACCCAGTAATTTCACAGGACCTCTCTGGATTTGATAGGTCCCAGGAATTGGATTCGAGAGCTGTTACGTCAATAATTACTGCTCTTCATCACAAGGCACTCCCACCAAAGTCAGACAAGAATTCTCATCCACACCACATGGCAAAGCTTTTCTGTATAAACCTGCGTCAGAATCTGGAGAACCCTCTTGTGCGCCATGGATTACCTCTTTTTCCATGTGTAATTGACTGAATTTTCAAGTTTCCTAATCATATTTACTTCTACAATTCTCTTGTATATGTGACATCCTGTCCCTTAGCATAATTTTCTCAAATTTTTGGTATCCTCCCTCGGTAGGGGTAATGTTCATATATGACCAAGGCCTCAAGTCTTCAGGTAACTTTGTGGAGCACGGTGATCTTTCTCTCTAGATTTTACATTGGCTCGTCCGAGCCCATCTTAAAAGAGCGGATGTTCTTTTGAATTGACTGTATTCGACTGAGTGGTGCTCCTATACCTAACCATGATCTTAACCTTAAGGCTAAAAAAACAAGCAATGGTGGTCCGCATTCTACCATCCGATAAAATTAAAGAAACGGACTTGCAGGCTTGCATAATTAGTAATCCCCTTTTTTTACAGACAACAGTTAATAAACTGAACACGTCATTTAAACCTTAAACTGTAAATACAAATGAAGAACCTCGCTATAATTCCAATTATATTGTATTTGTTTTGTGGTTTTTGGTTTATCACTTGGGCGGTTCCAAACCCCGCGCATGCATATTCACCTGCAGCTCTATCCACGAAGGATTCTCATCAATGCCAGACGGAGTTCAATTTTACCGGGCTTTGCTTATAAATCGAATCAGAAATCACTTCCATTTGTCATTGGTATAAATACAAGGCATCATAGAGAATTATAAGAATTTTAGTAGAGTATGCTTTGAAGAACACTGCATACAAGGAAATGTCTTCAGCCGTGCTAGCTCCATTTTTTGCTCTCAGAGCAGCCGTCAAACCTTACATAAGTCACCCGATATTTGTCTTTGCCATAATATCTGCCTCCCAATGGTTGGACAACATCAACGTATCGGTAGTGACTACCACGCTGATGCAGATCCAACAGAAATATGATGTGCCGTATCCAGTAGCAAGCTGGACCCTATCAGCCTACTCACTCTGTTATGCCAGTTTCATCATCATTTCTGGCAGAGTTGGTGACATAGTGGGACACCATTATATGTACATTGGAGGCATGTTTTTCCTGGGCATATTCAACATCATAGCTGCTTCTGTGGAAAACGTATATGTGGTGATC